>NW_028319286.1:1342500-1485000 GCF_062004578.1 Staurois parvus | reverse complement strand
GGTAAATGGAGAATGGGGTCTTAAAGCAGAACTACAGTCCAGGAGTCAAAAACCGACAGGCTCTTTGTTGCAGAAGAGACATGCAATGTTTTTTCTGGAATAAAAGAATTAATAAAGTTATGAAGGAAATCCACCTAAACCTACCTACCTATTTGCTCGCAATTGTCTTTTACTGCACAAGCGCAGCTCCGTTTGCATTCCAGCACAATGCTTGTGTGCCAGGGATGACTGTGCTGGAGCGACTGTGCGCCAACCAATGAAGATGGCCGAAGGCCAGCGCCCAGCAGCAGATGTCAAGAGACCTAGACCAATAAAGGAAAGTGAAGTTTAGTTCCGCTTTAAGAATTTGAAGTGGAAATTCCAGCAAAAACGGACGCAAATTTTCAACAGGCATGACAAGTGTAGATAACCTCTTGGAATATAATCCCACCCCTTACCCCATTTCTTTGATAATTCAGCTGACCCCACAGTGGTTCAGGTGTGGTCTCCCTTGGTCTGTTGACGCCCTATAAAATGGATCATGTGTACCTTCCTATGAGCCTCTAAGCCAAAAATGGAAGCTAAAGGATTGTGTCCTGGGCTTTCCCTGAGTTACAGCTCCTCCAACTTCCCCCACCTGCCCCTATTCTTGCCCAATCTTCCAGTAATTTGCATGCGCTGCCAAGAACTGGAGTTAAATGTGGTTATTTCAACCTGTCCACCGCTGTCCTGAAAATGTGCTGCTCTAATTAAGCTGACAGCCTACCAACATGCAGTAAAAACAAACTGTAAATGCTACAGAAAGCCAGAAAAATGAAAGGTGAATTCTGCATAATGTGGACATTTTATTATCAAGAGGGAATTGGATAAATATTGAAGTGTTACTAAACCCCGGACCCCGCATTCACTGTCTGGTCTCCCAGGACCCCGCATTCCCTGTGTCCGCTCTCCCCGCACTCACTATATCCGCACTCCCCGCACCCCGCATTCACTATGTCCGCTCTCCCCGCACTCACTATATCCGCTCTCCCCGCACCCCGCATTCCCTGTGTCCGCTCTCCCCACACTCACTATATCCGCTCACCCCGCATTCCCTGTGTCCGCTCTCCCCACACTCACTATATCCGCTCTCCCCGCACCCCGCATTCCCTGTGTCCGCTCTCCCCACACTCACTATATCCGCTCTCCCCGCACCCCGCATTCACTATGTCCGCTCTCCCCGCACTCACTATGTCCGCTCTCCCCGCACCCCGCATTCCCTGTGTCCGCTCTCCCCACACTCACTATATCCGCTCTCCTCGCACCCCGCACTCACTATGTCCGCTCTCCCTGCACTCACTATGTCCGCTCTCCCTGCACTCACTATGTCCGCTCTCCCTGCACTCACTATGTCCGCTCTCCCTGCACTCACTATGTCCGCTCTCCCTGCACTCACTATGTCCGCTCTCCCTGCACTCACTATGTCCGCTCTCCCTGCACTCACTATGTCCGCTCTCCCTGCACTCACTATGTCCGCTCTCCCTGCACTCACTATGTCCGCTCTCCCTGCACTCACTATGTCCGCTCTCCCTGCACTCACTATGTCCGCTCTCCCTGCACTCACTATGTCCGCTCTCCCTGCACTCACTATATCCGCTCTCCCCGGACCTTGCATTCACTATATCCGGTCTTCCCGCACTCACTATATCTGGTCTCCCCGGACCCTGCATTCACTATATCTGGTCTCCCCGGACCCTGCATTCACTATATCTGGTCTCACACAGTACAAACTACATGGAAATGCAATTATTTTAGTAAATATCAACAACTAAATACCTTTAGATAGAAGTCACATGACTGCTCTAACTGCTGATGAGAAAAGGTATTTAGTTGTTATTTACTAAAATAATTGCATTTCCATGTAGTTTGTAGTTAGAGCAGTCATGTGACTTCTATCAGTGTCCAGGATGCGTAAAATTTGGCTTGTATCTTAGAGCAGATTTCTGGAAATCTGGATTGAGCCCAATCTCCATTTCTAAGGAGGGTGGGGGGTGTTCTGTACACCAACTGTGTACAGAATGCCTCAAGGTTATCATATTGCATTGAGTGTTACAGAAAATTCCAACAGCTGCAAATTGAAAAAGAGAATACATTTTTAATAATGTTAAATTAGAACATGGCTGGTGCAGGAATCGTATTGCTACATGTTTTTGGGTTTTTTTGCTATATTTTATTTTCCTTTTGCTGGGAATGCTAGTTGTAGTGGCATGCTTCAGTCTGCAGAGGGAGACTGAGTCTGTGGAGTTGTAGCAAATGTCAAACCACAGAAATCAGCATTCGATGCCAATACTGAGCTGCAAAGCTGTCATTTCTCTTATTGTCCAAAAAAAAAGCAGGAAGGGGGTAGAAGCGCCCGGTGGGCAGGAAGGGGGTAGAAGCGCCCGGTGGGCAGGAAGGGGGTAGAAGCGCCCGGTGGGCAGGAAGGGGGTAGAAGCGCCCGGTGGGCAGGAAGGGGGTATAAGCGCCCGGTAGGCAAGTGGTTAATACACTTATGTATCCCAAAAAAATAGAAGTAAACTCGAGCAACCGAAAACATCAGAGAAAACAGATCCTATATGTAGTGTTTGTCTTTCACCAGATGTCTGTACAACCATTGATGGGGATTTCCAAGGAGTGTCGCAGTCCCCTCATTTGACATTTACATTGAACTATGTCCTTTGTTGATGCACAGTGTATATAGTGACGCGGCCTGACACCCTGTGACTCGCTTTATGGCCGTTTGCGTCACAAACAGCACTGTCGCTATCATGAGACATTGATCAATGCTAAACTGTCATTGGGTTTTGTTTCGGGTGCTTTCCATATCGTCTAGACATTGTATACCAAGTGTCTTCTATAATACAGATGTTTGTTTTGGCCGTGGTATTGGGATCCACCCTTCACTAGTCAGAGAGGAGCCATAGATCAGACTTGTATCCAGTCCTTTGGTTGCGGAGAGTTTCATACAAAGGATCATTTTGGGGGCAGCGCAGTGACTAAATGGTTGGCACTTCCGCCTAGCAGTACTAGAGTCATTGGTTCGAATCCCAACCACGGCACCACCTGCCTGGAGTTTGCATGTTCTCCCTGTGCCTATGTGGGTTTCCTCCAGGTACTCTGGATTCCTTCCACACTCCAAAGACATGCTGGTAGGTTAATCGGCTCCTGTCTAAATTGTCCCTAGTATGTGTATATATGAATGTGAGTTAGGGACCTTAGATTGTACGCCCCTTGAGGGTTAGGGACCTTAGATTGTACGCCCCTTGAGGGTTAGGGACCTTAGATTGTACGCCCCTTGAAGGTTAGGGACCTTAGATTGTACTCCCCTTGAGGGTTAGGGACCTTAGATTGTACGCCCCTCGAGGGTTAGGGACCTTAGATTGTACGCCCCTCGAGGGTCGGGGGCCTTAGATTGTACGCCCCTCGAGGGTCGGGGGCCTTAGATTGTACGCCCCTCGAGGGTCGGGGGCCTTAGATTGTACGCCCCTCGAGGGTCGGGGGCCTTAGATTGTACGCCCCTCGAGGGTCGGGGGCCTTAGATTGTACGCCCCTCGAGGGTCGGGGGCCTTAGATTGTACGCCCCTCGAGGGTCGGGGGCCTTAGATTGTACGCCCCTCGAGGGTCAGGGACTGATGTGAATGTACAATATATATGTAAAGCACTGCGTAAAATTGATGGTGCTATATAAGTACCTGAAATAAATAAAATACATTTTTGTAAATATGAACAGCTTTCTTTTTGAGAGAATCATATTTTTGGGAAAAACGGGGCAAATGCAAGAGTGACAGTTTTCAGGGAATGTACATGTGGTTTGTTCCCTGAAACTTTTTTTTTTTTTCTTTTTGCTTTCCATAAATAATTTTGTATTCACTTGCAACGTGTTGTTGATTCAGTTGTTTATCACAGCCCCCTCTTGTACATCATAGCTCTCGTTTTTCAGGGAGTGTCTCTTTACTGTTTATGCTGGCCAAGCTCCTTCGCCCCTCCCCTTCCTACATAACCTTTATGCAGTTGCTGGGGGAGGAGGAAAGTTGAATGCTGCAGAGCATGGGTGTCAAACTGGTGGCCCTCCAGCTGTTGCCAAACTACAAGTCCCATAAGGCATTGCAAGATTGACAGTTACAAGCACGACTGACTTCTAAAGGCAGAGGCATGATGGGACTTGTAGTTTGGCAACAGCTGGAGGGCCGCCAGTTTGACACCCCTGCTATAGAGTGTCACTTGACGGCACCCATGGCGGCACCCAGCAGCAGTCTCCTTTTTGGATGTCTACACAAGGGACCAGGTAAATATTGAGGATGAAGTGCATTCTTGTTGAAGTGAATAGCCTGGTGACGGGGACTCTCTAAGGCCTCATGCACTTTGGGCATTTAGCCCGGGTACGTGAGGTTGCGGCAGTTTGGTGGGGACTGCAGGCACAGGTGCACCATCCAGCCCCGCTGCAGCCTGCACAACTCTAAGAGAGGCTGAAAGCTTGTCTTTGTTGGAAGACGCGCCCCCCCCCCCCCCCACTCCTTCCTTCCTCTTAGCATGGGTAATACCAGGGGCTTGTTGGTATGGATTTTGCTTTAACGTATTATGTTTGGTTTCTTTCTAGGGTTGCCTGTCCATTCCAGATATCAAAACTGCCTTTAGTGACTGTATCAACAAGATTGGAAAAAGGGACTGTCTCACCCAGGCATGCTCTGCCCTTTCCGGGTAAGAATTGACGTTTGCTATAGTCCGACTTTGATCTAGGCCACACACATGTGAATGGGCCCAACACTGATTACATGCGAAAACCCCAGCAGAGGGGCTCCTGGTAATTAGCTGCAGGAGGCAGCCCTAGTGACAGCAATGGGAGGTTGCCGGCTCCCACAGCTAATCACGGACCACTCAGGAAGTGGTCATCTGCAAGTAATCAGCCCCAGTCATAGACGGCCTGCATCCGGGGCCGATCACACGCAGGTGATTAATCTCTTGGAGCCGGCTGAACGCAAATGTGCGGCCTCCCAGGGTCTGGGCTTAGACGCCGAGCTGCCGCACATTTGCATTCCATTAAAAAAAAAAAAGACGTGCTGAGAGCGCGCACCCTGCATGCTCCCAGCACACATGTCCGGTACTCACGGAAAGGTCCCAATCTCCTCTTTCGATCAGGACCTTTCCTGATCATGTGACCTCCGTGACGTCGTGTCACAGCAGTCATGTGACTCTAAACCCCGCCTCCCGCTTCTGAAACCCTTAATGGGCCTGGAGGCACCGGCGCCAAGGGGTTAAGGGCTCTTTCACACGGATGTTGCGATGGGGTCCGCCTGCCCATTTTTCAGGTGGACCTGATCAGAACCTCCGATCAGCGGGTGTAAACAGACAACTGATCCGACCCACTAAAAAGGACAGATGGGGATCCAGTTCCACTTCCGTCCGTTGGATGAAAACGGATAGGTGGTCCGTTTTCATCCGACTGCCCATTGAGGAGAGCAAGCAGCTTTGTGTCTGCTCTGCAGCAGCGGAGCAGACACAGAGCTGTTATCCGCTTGCTCAGCAGGGATCACCGGAGAGATCGCTAAACAGGTCCACTCCCAAAAGTGAGAAGCTGCTATTAGCAAAGGGAGCTGGCAGCCTCCTAGCTAATAACTGAGAACCCTGGCTGGGGTTCCAGCAAGTAATCGGCGTTGGACCCATTCGCAGGTGTGAGTGTGGCCTTAGTCACCGGTCACACACACTGCGATTTAAAATCACGCAATTTCTGAAGACTTTATTGCGACTTGTTAAGATTTTCACCAATTTCTTGCAATTTGCATTGCGATTTACATTATTTTCTATGGATGGGAAATCGCAATAAACTGCAGAAAAAGTCATGCAAGAACTACTTTAGAAATCACGCTGCAGCGAATCGCACGTGTTAATAGATAAGTTCACCACATGTAACATGTTCCCATAGCTGCAGCCACGACCAACCTCCTGACAGATATGGGGAGAAGTCTACCCGTACTATCTGTCAAATTTGAAAAAAGCGCGGCTGTGCAAGGCTCCGCCCACATATCCACGTCATTCATTCACGGCTTCGGTGAATGAATGAACTGTGAGTCCCGGCAGCCTTAGCGTCTGTGGGCTTGTAGTTTTCAATGAACTACCACGGTGCTGTGGTGTGGTGCGCCGTGGTAGTTCATTGACGCTTCTTGTCAGTATCTGCTTGCTCGTACATCCCGTACATCCTATACACCCCGTACATCCTATACACCCCGTACATCCCATACACCCCGTACGTCCCGTACATCCTGTACGTCCCGTACACCCCGTACGTCCCGTACGTCCCGTACACCCCGTACGTCCCGTACACCCCGTACGTCCCGTACACCCCGTACGTCCCGTACACCCCGTACGTCCCGTACACCCCGTACGTCCCGTACACCCCGTACGTCCCGTACACCCCGTACGTCCCGTACACCCCGTACGTCCCGTACACCCCGTACGTCCCGTACACCCCGTACGTCCCGTACATCCCGTACACTCCGTACGTTTCATACATCCCGTACACCCCGTACGTCCTGTACACCCCGTACGTCCCGTACATCCTGTACACCCCGTACGTTTCATACATCCCGTACGGCAAGCAGATATTCCGACAGGTCTGCAGGAGACATTCCAAAAATGTAGATTTGTATTTTTAAAGACATACAGTATATTTGAAATTTATTTTTAAAAATTATTTTTCATATATTTTGTAATAACGCATTTCAACATGCAGTGTGTGTATCTATTTATTGTTAGGTAATGGATGTTTAAATTGACTGAAAAATCTAGAGTTGAGCTGTATTATCATTTTAAGATTTTTTAGTAGGCTTTGGTGAGTTGTGTATTGATGTTTGTCTTTCTCTCTCCCTTTCCTCCTCTCTCTCTCTTTATCCCTCCCCCTCTCTCTCTCCCCCTCTCCCCTCTCTCTCCCCCTCTCCCCTCTCTCTCCCCCTCTCCCCTCTCTCTCCCCCTCTCCCCTCTCTCTCCCCCTCTCCCCTCTCTCTCTCTCTCTCTCTCTCCCCCCTCCCCCCTCTCTCTCCCCCCTCCCCCCCTCTCTCTCTCCCTCCCCCCTCTCTCTCTCCCCTCTCCCCCCCTCCCCCCTCTCTCTCTCCCTCCTCCCCCTCCCCCTCCCCTCTCTCTCTCCCTCTCTCCTCTCTCTCTCCCCCTCTCTCCTCTCTCTCTCCCCCCGCTCTCTCCCCCCCCCATCTCCAGGAGGGGCTTGAATGAAGGCGTGGAGTGGATGGTAAAGTGTGTAGTAAGAAATATTCACCGTCCCCCAAGACAGAAGGACATCACATAGGGTGTGATGGCGAGCTGCGCACGGAGACTATTCTGTGGAGCTGTTACTACAACAGACTGGAATGTATATATCCCGTACCTGCCAACCGACTCCTCTGTATAGATACCCTGCATAGAATTCTATTTATCTTTCAATTCCTCTGTGAACGTCTCTGCCCTGTGGGCAACTTAAAACACGTGGCGATGTGGACACTCCCCTTACACCCCACACCCCCTGTAATGCCGCTACCTCGCAGTACTGCCGGCTACTCCTAGAGGGCGATGCTCCCCAACGAATGCGGCAATTTGTGACGTTGCAGCTGTCATGCGTAGGATACATAGAAATGTCACCGTTTTGACCAATCGGCAACAGTATTCAGGGAGTGGAGGAAGTCGGTTTGAGTATGAGGCACTGTTTAAGAAAGCGATGGTGATTATTGATCTTACAGGGGCTGCCGATTAAAATGCTTGGACCAATTAAGTGGAAGAGCCTGACTTACTGTATATACTTTTCCAGCTCCGCAACACCAAAAGTATTAAAACCAAAGAATTGGCAAAGGCGGCCAAGCAACTTCCATTGTCAGCAGTGGCAGTTGGCATAGTTCTTAAATTTTAAAAACAAGGGGTAGAAAATCGCTCCCAGTGCCACAAGGAGCTGCCCTGAGGTCTCTCTGCCTTCACATTAGGCACACTCCTCGCCCTCCCCATCATTGCCATTTGGGGTTTAGAGGACGGTTCTGCTAACAGCAGCTGTCTGCATACCTAGTTTGGAGCGGTTTTAGAACTCTGCTGGTTCTGTTGAAGTGCTCCTGCTGTTATGCGAACTATCTCGTCACGCGTGAGAATGCTTTGCGTCTCGACGCGGTAGCGATTTAGCAGCGTATGAATTTAACACACAAAATTGCGCGCCTCCTTTTTTTTTTTTTTTCTTTTTTTTTTTTTTTTTATGGTAACTAATTTATTAATTATTTGGTAATTATGAATTTAACACATAAAATGGCGCACCTCCTTTTTTTAAAAAAAATTGGCAATTAATTATTATTTGGTAATTATTAATTTAACACACAAAATAGCACGCCTCTTTTTTATTGTTAATTCATTTATTAATTATTATTTGGTAATTACAAATTTAACACACAAAATGGCGTGCCTCTTTTTTTTTTTTATTGGTAATTCATTTATTATTATTTAGTAATTATGAATTTAACACACAAAATGGCGCGCCTCTTTTTTTCAAAATTGGTAATTCATTTATTAATTATTATTTGGTAATTATGAATTTAACACACAAAATGGCACCTCTTCTTCTTCTTTTTTTTCTTTTTCTAAATTGGTAATTTATTTAAAGTAAGGGAAGCACTCTCCCCCACGGTAAGGGTGGCCCAGAGCAGTCTTTTATTTTTCCCACAATGCAACTGGAGAGACTGGATGTCTTAAGCAGCAGTGCGATCGCTCACTGATTATTTTTTTAATTTTTTTTGTCTGTTAAATATCAGCTCAAAATCCAAAAGGGATCATTCCTCTGCGTGTGCGGTCTGTACACATTGACGGTAGTGAATGTCTGTTTCATCGAAAGGTTTTTTTGTTGTTTTTTTTTTTTTGGTGATCAGGGGATCTCCTCTCCAGAGATATTTTTATGGTGACTTTCCTACTAAAGAAAAAAAATAAAAAAATCTGAATCCTCTGTTGGCTTGTGGTAAATTTGCAGTTGCTGCCTGTGTGGCTCATGTTCAGTGTTTAAAGGCCGGGTCACACTACATGCATTTTAGTTGCTTTTTTTTCTGTATCCAGAATGCACAGAAAGTAGGTCATATGGTGGTCAGTGCCGTAGTTCACATCAGTGCTGGCAGTTCCAGTGCGTTCCGGACGCAGAAAAAAAAGTAGAACAGACTGCAGTTTTCCTGCACAGAACTCTACTGGGATGCGGTAAAACGCATCAAAAATGTACATGTTCCTATTTAAATTGAAGGAAAACAGTAAAAAAAAATGTGCACAGAGGTCCCGTACAGCGATCGGTGTTCTGGTGCCGATCGCGATGCCGCATGTTCCCTGGTATCGCGCACAGGCAGTGAATGTGGAGGCCGTTTATAAATGGTCACCCGCACCTGCACCACTCCCATCCAGCCATTTATGTACATGGGTCAAACGGGAGGTGGTTAAAAAGAGTCTACAATGGGCACGGGAGCATCAGAATGGACACTGCAGCAATGGAAGAAGGTGGTCAGGTCTGATGAATTCCAGAATGGTTTGAGAAACACAAGTTTGACTCGGCCTCGAAATTCTCCAGATTTCAACCCAATCAAACATCTGTGGGATGTGCTGGAAAAAGAAGTTCGATCCACGGAGGCCCCACCATACAACATATAGAACTTAAAGGTTCTGCTACTGATGGCTTGTTAGTTCTGGGATCAGGAAGGAGCAAATGGAACCGTTTTCAATTCATTTATTTATTCAGTTATTGTTTTTTTTTTTTTTTTTTTATTTGGTTGAGCTACATGGATGTTTTTTTTTTCTTTTTTTCTTTCTTCTCTCTCTCTCTCTCTCTCTATTTCTCTCCCTTTCTTTCTCTCCCTCTCTCTCGCCCTCTCCCTCCCTCCCTCCCCCCCCTCTCTCTCCCCCCCCCCCTCTCTCTCCCCCCCCTCCCCTCTCTCTCCCCCTCATTTTTTTTTTTTTTTCTTTTAGCCTAGCTTTAGCGACCTGTATCTCTTAATTGCCTTTGTGTTGATGGAAGGTAACTTCTGCATTGTTTTCATCCCTAGTTTGCATTTCCCCGCTTTGCGACATGTTTATGTTAACAAATCTGATTATTATTTCCTTCTGGTTGACTGTTCACTTTCAGAGAACACAACTAGCCCTTGTGCCAGTCAGTAATGTCCAAAGAATTCCCCCAGACAACTGCAGGAAGAAATGATAGATCATATACTCACTTGCTCTAAATTCTTTCGCTTTCACTCATCCGCTGTAAGGGCGTCCAAGAAAGACATCTCCAATCGACAATTTGTATATTCTTATTAAAGAAAAAGCAGGAAATGAGCAATGTTGAAATCACCAAATATAACGTAATAACACAACTACTTCATCTACTTATCTCCTAATAGGAGATAAGTAGATGAAGTAGTATATATATCACCATCACCACCCATCTGACGCACGTAACCGCTGTGAGCAACCACGTAACAATTCACAGTTTTAGGTAAAAAAAAAAGGAAGAAATGCTTGTCGTTCCATTCGCATGCAATAATATCATCTGTTCTGCTTATTAAGGACTCCAAATATTAATACTGCTGATTCAGATGGAAGAATTATTACTTACTCACGTGGGCCAAAGGCAGCCGCTTCTGGCAAACATGTGATATTTTTATTGTTTTTTTAAGCCCTCTTAGGATTTCCAAGATGTTCTACAGCCCCGTGGCATTCTTCAAATATAAATTCCTATTACTAGGAGGTCACACAACCAGCATGATGAAGAACGTATTTACAAAATAGCTCAAGCATGTGCTCAGATGTATTCTGAGAGATATTTCCCCGAAAAATAAACAATTACAAAAGATGTGTGACGTAAAGGTCACAGATGTGACATGTAAGAATGCGGTCTATGGGGAAGGTTGGGTGAGGTCACAGCAGATCACACAATGGCATTCCTTTTTTTTCTTTTCAATTAAAATATTGTATATATAATCAGGGGCGTCCCTAGGCGGGGGGGTGCGCACCGCACCAAGTGACACCAGACCAGCTCCACGAAAAGGTAAGTTGTAAAGCAAGCTGACGATTCCTGCAGGATGGATCGGATCTGCGGATTGTGGAGCATAGTAGATTGGAGTCCGATCCATTACGCTCCCCAATCTGTAGAGCCGATCCATCCTGCCGGGATCGTTGGCTTGTTTTACAACTTACCTTTTCGTGGAGCGGGCTTCCAGTGTCACCGGTCCATTATGCTCCCCAATCCACAGATCTGATCCATCCTGCCGGAATCGTCGGCTTGTTTTACAACTTACCTTTTTGTGGAGCGGGTCCGGTGTCACCCCGTATAGGCTGCATGCCGACGATCCCCGCAGAATGGATCTGCGGATTGGGGAGCATAATGGATTGGACTCATCCATCCTGCGGGGATTGTAGGAGAGGGTGTCACCAAGTGTTATCGCACCGGGTGACACCAACCCTAGGGATGTCCCTGTATATAATCTAAATATGAGCATATTTGAAGGCCAACTGAAATGTCAGTTTAACCCTTTTAACTGCCAGAGCCAATTTTTGCCTTTTTATTTGTACACTCTTAGATTGTAAGCTCCCAGGATCAGGGCCCTCCTATCTCTCTTGTATTGTTGCTGTATTGTCTCCCGTTATATTGTAAAGTGCTGAGCAAACTGTTGGCGCGATATAAATCCTGTATAATAATATTCCTCCTACCAGTCCATCTCCCACAGTTATTACCTTTTGTACCACTGGCCCCTCCCTCTTAGATTGTAAGCTCCCAGGATCAGGGCCCTTCTAACCTTCTTGTATTGAACTGTATTGTTGCTGTATTGTCTCCCTTTATATTGTAAAGCGCTGAGCAAACTGTTGGCGCCATAAATCCTGTATAATAATATATAAATCCTGTATAATAATAATAATATATAAATCCTGTATAATAATATATAAATCCTGTATAATAATAATAATATATAAATCCTGTATAATAATAATATATAAATCCTGTATAATAATAATAATATATAAATCCTGTATAATAATATATAAATCCTGTATAATAATAATATAAATCCCGTATAATAATAATAATATATAAATCCTGTATAATAATAATATAAATCCTGTATAATAATAATATATAAATCCTGTATAATAATAATAATAGTACACATGTTTAAGATTCTGGTCACACTAGGTGCAACTTGGCATGCGACTTGCAAAATCGCATCCAAATCGCACCCAATTGTCCGGAATTACAGCGGTCATATCAGTGCGGTTCCCGACTAGGCCGGAACCACCCCGATTTCTAAAGTAGCGCATGTACTAAGTTCTGTGCGATTTGGATAGACCTCTGTGTCACATGTCTTGCAAATCGCACCTCAAATCGGCGTGTCATCTGACTTTGAAATCGTTCGACTTCACTGTAAGTCGCGCGATTTCAAAGTTGGGGTATAAAGGACAAGTTCACCTTTTTGAAAAAAAAAAAAAAACACATTTCCTGCAGAGAATTTTGCTTTAGATTTACCAAAAACCATATAAGATGAGATCAAACCTAAACAACACTTGCAGTTGTATTCAAGTAGGCGGGCCCTTGCACTACATAGTTGAAGGTAAATCTAAAAGAAATTGGACAGAAAACAGTTCTTCGTTGTTCACTCACAGAGCCGGGTACTGCACTCTAGGGGGAGGCAGAGAGCACAGCACACACTCCTTCTTTTGCTTTCACTGCGCAGTCTGACGGCTCCCAGTGTCAATGACAGATCCGGCCTGAGCTCCGAGCCTGCTCAGCAAGACGGCGGTGGGGGACACACTCGCCACCCACCATAACTTCCACTCACCATTGGCAAGCAGGCGAGTGGAAATTTCAAAGCCTGCATTACACAATTTATTTGAGAATTTTGCTTTAGATTTACCAAAAACCATGAGTTCCAACCTAAACAACACTTTCAGTTGTATTCAAGTAGGCCGGCCCTTGCACTACATAGTTGAAGGTAAATCTAAAGGAAATTGGGCAGAAAACTGAAAGAAAATTTTATAGTGGATGGCCAGCCTTATGCAGGCCCTACATGGTTCAAATTCCGAACGATTTTCATATGAAAATCGGACCTAAGAATAATCGGCCTTTTTTCGCTCTGCACTATGGCTGATTTTCATGGTTCCTCCCCATTTCGTTTATTGGGCATGCTGGAAAATTTGTGAAAAACGACTGATTTTTTTAAATCATTGGTGGCACCATCGGATTACAGAACGAACGTTGTTTCGATTTTCAGACGTAAAATCGTTCGGAATTCGAACCATGTATGGCCTGCCTCACTTATCTGGAAGTTCTGACTTCACTGGACACACACTTGTTCATGATCAGAAAGTAATAAAGTCAGGCAAATGGAAATTTTTGGGAGGAGGATGGCAACATCTGCCTACGTATTTCTCTCAATGCGAGTTAATTGAACGAAAAAAGGTCCACCCTTACCTGACGTTTCCCTTCTTTGGTGAGTGTCAAAGTTTCCAGGAAAACCCCAAGCGGAGGAATCACATGCTGCAAGAGTCACGAGGAAACTTACTTGGCCTCGGGCAACATACCTGAACAAGTAGAACATCACCAGGATTACAATCGAAAAACCGGAATCCTCCAACTCGGAACTCCGTATCAACACGCAGCCACCCAGAGATTTCACACATTTTCAACCGCAAAGTCATTTTTATAGAGAAAAATGGGTTATGCAAAAATAACACATTTATAGTGAGTGCGGGGAGAGCGGATATAGTGAATGCAGGGTCCTGGGAGACGGCTTATAGTGAATGCAGGATCCATGGAGAGCAAATATAGTGAATGCAGGGTCCGGGGACAGCAAATATAGTGAATGCGGGGTCCAGAGAGACCGGATATAGTGAATGCGGGTTCCGGGGAGAGCGGATATAGTGAATGCGGGTTCCGGGGAGAGCGGATATAATGAATGCCGGGTCCGGGGAGAGCGGATATAGTGAATGCGGGGTCCGGGGAGTCCGGATATAGTGAATGCGGGGTCCGGGGAGTCCGGATATAGTGAATGCGGGGCCCGGGGAGAGCGGATATAGTGAATGCGGGGCCCGGGGAGAGCGGATATAGTGAATGCGGGGCCCGGGGAGAGCGGATATAGTGAATGCGGGGTCCGGGAAGAGCGGATATAGTGAATGCGTGGTCCGGGGAGAGCGGATATAGTGAATGCGGGGCCCGGGGAGAGCGGATATAGTGAATGCGGGGCCCGGGGAGAGCGGATATAGTGAATGCGGGGTCCGGGGAGAGCGGATATAGTGAATGCAGAATCCGGGGAGAGCGGATATAGTGAATGCAGAATCCGGGGAGAGCGGATATAGTGAATGCGGGGTCCGGGGAGAGCGGATATAGTGAATGCGGGGTCCGGGGAGAGCGGATATAGTGAATGCGGGGTCCGGGGAGAGCGGATCTAGTGAATGCGGGGTCCGGGGAGAGCGGATCTAGTGAATGCGGGGCCCGGGGAGAGCGGATATAGTGAATGCGGGGTCCGGGGAGAGCGGATATAGTGAATGCGGGGTCCGGGGAGAGCGGATATAGTGAATGCAGAATCCGGGGAGAGCGGATATAGTGAATGCAGGGTCCGGGGAGAGCGGATATAGTGAATGCAGGGTCCGGGGAGAGCGGATATAGTGAATGCAGGGTCCAGGGAGACCAGATATAGTGAATGCAGGGTCCGGGGAGAGCGGATATAGTGAATGCAGGGTCCGGGGAGAGCGGATATAGTGAATGCAGGGTCCGGGGAGAGCGGATATAGTGAATGCAGGGTCCGGGGAGACCGGATATAGTGAATGCGGGGCTTCTTGGACACGTATACATTTCAATAAAAACTTCCAACAGCAATGGTGACTAAAACAAACCTGTTTATATGAAGATTGCATTGGGCTGAACTCCATGTACATATAAAAGAGAAAAGACCAAGGTTAATGCAAATCTATCTATCCATTATACACACACACTGCATGTATATTTTTTTTTATCTATATAAACTTAATGCAAGCAGTCTATGTACCTAAATATTCGCATCGGCCTGTGCAGACATCAGACTGAGAGTGGAAAGTGCAAGACAAGGAGCCAATCTGGTGTGCTGCAGTGCTTATGTGTTAACAATGAACATACTGATAGGAGGAGAGAACAGTGTGACAGAAGGATGAGCCCATCAGTCTGCAGCTTCTCTTTTCACTGTCCCGTCACAGGCTAGGGGAGGGAAAAGACCTGTGCGTATTACTGAGCTGCATCACAGATTAAATCAGGTCTCCTTCCCTGCCAGACAGGGATGTGCTGTGTGGCAGAGCGGTGTATATTTTAAAACTGGATGGACAGAAATACAAATCCTTGGACAGGTAAAACAGCTCCCTCATTTGTGTTTCATTTCATAATTTACCCTTTTCCTGGAACTCAGCTTTATCATTTTATTTTCTCAAAAATATTTTCAGAATCAAGAATGACAATAACAAACTTGTTTCTAGGAAGATCACTTAAACAGAACTGTACTTTAGACCCCCATGTCATCAGTTTCAACATGTTCCGTCCTTGTGGAAAACAGAAACTCCATGTGGCAATGCTAATAAACTGCCTGCGTGATCCTTTGCAATCCTTGCTGGAAGCGGTCTGTAAAACGTTGCAGGGAGAGAAAGTCTTTAGAAACGCATGGACAGGAAAATGGATGTAACCCGTCCAAACTCCTCCACCGACTCTCCCTTTGCAGACCGCAATCTATGTACGATTATACAATTAGTTCAGTATCCGCATTGATTGCTTTTTTCTTTTTTTATTTGCTATAGAGACCGAATATGGCACAGCCCATAAAACGGGGGCTAAAGCAGATCTGAACGTTCTAAATCAACATGAACGATTTTTATTCCCAATGGGCAGCACAGTGACTAAATGGTTTGCATGTTCTCCCTGTGCCTGTGTGGGTTTCCTCTAGGTACTCTGGTTTCCTCCCACACTCTAAAGACATGCTGGTAGGTGAATTGGATCCTGTCTAAATTGGCCCTAATATGTGTATGTATGAATGGGAGTTAGGGACCTTGGATTGAACGCCCCTTGAGGGTTAGGGACCTTAGATTGTACGGCCCTTGAGGGTTAAGGACCTTAGATTGTACTCCCCTTGATTGTTAGGGACCTTAGATTGTACGGCCCTTGAGGGTTAAGGACCTTAGATTGGACGCCCCTTGAGGGTTAGGGACCTTAGACTGTACGCCCCTTGAGGGTTAGGGACCTTAGATTGTACGCTTCTTGAGGGTTAGAGACCTTAGATTGTACGCCCCTTGAGGGTTAGGGACCTTAGATTGTACGCCCCTTGAGGGTTAGGGACCTTAGATTGTACGCCCCTTGAGGGTTAGGGACCTTAGATTGTACGCCCCTTGAGGGTTAGGGACCTTAGATTGTCCGCCCCTTGAGGGTTAGGGACCTTAGATTGTACCCCCCTTGAGGGTTAGGAACCTTAGATTGTACGCCCCATGAGGGTTAGGGACCTTAGATTGTACGCCCCTTGAGGATTAGGGCCTTAGATTGTACGCCCCTTGAGGGTTAGGGACCTTAGATTGTCCGCCCCTTGAGGGTTAGGGACCTTAGATTGTACGCCCCTTGAGGGTTAGGAACCTTAGATTGTACCTCCCTTGAGGGTTAGGGACCTTAGATTGCACGCCCCTTGAGGGTTAGGGACCTTAGATTGTACGCCCCTTGAGGGTTAGGAACCTTAGATTGTACCTCCCTTGAGGGTTAGGGACCTTAGATTGCACGCCCCTTGAGGGTTAGGGACCTTAGATTGCACGCCCCTTGAGGGTTAGGGACCTTAGATTGCACACCCCTTGAGGGTTAGGGACCTTAGATTGTACGCCCCTTGAGGGTTAGGGACCTTAGATTGCACGCCCCTTGAGGGTTAGGGACCTTAGATTGTACACCTCTTGAGGGTTAGGGACCTTAGATTGTACACCCCTTGAGGGTTAGGGACCTTAGATTGCACGCCCCTTGAGGGTTAGGGACCTTAGATTGTACGCCCCTTGAGGGTTAGGGACCTTAGACTGTACACCCCTTGAGGGTTAGAGACCTTAGATTGTATGCCCCTTGAGGGTTAGGGACCTTAGACTGTACACCCCTTGAGGGTTAGGGACCTTAGATTGTACGCCCCTTGAGGGTTAGGGACCTTAGATTGTACACACCTTGAGGGTTAGGGACCTTAGATTGTACGCCCCTTGAGGGTTAGAGACCTTAGATTGTACGCCCATTGAGGGTTAGGGACCTTAGATTGTACGCCCCTTGAGGGTTAGGGACCTTAGATTGTATGCCCCTTGAGGGTTAGGGACCTTAGACTACGCCCCTTGAGGGTTAGGGACCTTAGATTGTACACCCCTTGAGGGTTAGGGACCTTAGACTGTACACCCCTTGAGGGTTAGGGACCTTAGATTGTACACACCTTGAGGGTTAGGGACCTTAGATTGTACGCCCCTTGAGGGTTAGGGACCTTAGATTGTATGCTTCTTGAGGGTTAGGGACCTTAGATTGTACACTGAGCAGGCAGATCCGCCTGTGTGAAAAGGCCCTTAAGCTGAACAGAAGCACATCATAAACTGCTCGGCGTGAATGCAGCCAAAGTGTGTGAACGGTTATTGAGCGATTTTCTTTTTCAGTGTAAATACTAACTGTGCACATACTATTGCTTCGGTATATCCAAAAGCAAAACTTGTTTCCAGTTTTGGATAGAGTAAAAAAGAGTTAAATTCTGGCTTTCGTCATCAATACCACAAATAAAAAGGCATAAGAAAGAAAGAATACAAAAAGAGACTTTATTGTTCAAAAATAAATTTTTTTGTCAATTTACAGAGCAAAATAATTTAAAAAATATCTCTTCTCAAGCTATGGAGGGGAAGTTGAAAAGTCTAATAAATAATTGTGAGGTGAATACTTTTTTTTTTATTCTTTTTTTAATACTTAGCATACAAAAAAAAGGGAAATTGTATCTGGTATTTCCTAAAAATTGTGAAATACTTCGCTTCAACAATCCCTTACACAGTGAATCAGTCTTGACCGATGGTCACTTTTTCCAAAAGTGGAACGACTGGAAAGAACACAACAACAACAACATCATCATCAAGAGGGGAACAAAGAAACAAAGCGCCTGTTTTTATTGCCGTATATCATTGTTCTCATTCAGAATGTTCGACGTTGTCTTATGTTCCCATAACTTTACTGGATACACAGAATGAAGGACTCCACTAGAAATGATTCATTGGAAGTGGAGTGAGGTTGGAGGATTCGGGGTGTAAACTGTAAATGGAACTCGGGACAAAAAATAAATACATATATGAGACAGTCAGTCACTAGTATTAACACGAGTCTCCTGTGTCCATAATTTTATTGGCTGTGGATCCCGCCGGTAGATCTCATTATAGTTCCGCTTCCTGTAACGGGCCAAGCTGTCCGGCAAAAGTGGCAGTTACAATGGAGATAAACAATATAACACCATCAGTGGTGCTTTTCCAAAAACAAAAAAAAATAAAAAAGGTGTGATGTCTTGCAAAGTGTGAGTTGGGCTTTTAATTTGTTGGTCTCCTACTTTAAGCTGACCTCTCCCCACCCCCTTCCTACTAAGAATGATAACAGCAATGCAACCTTAAAGCGGAGCTCCACCCAAAAGGGGAAGTTCCGCTTTAAGGACTGCTCCCCCGCTCCCCATCAAGGATTGGGGAGCGGGTACCCGAATTTGACAGGTACTCGCTCCCACGTCCGGGCCGATTGCCTAGGCCAGGGATAGGCAACCTGAGAGCTGCAGGACTACAAGTTCCATCATGCCTCTGCAAGTCATAGCGGTAACTTTTGTAATCTTTGCAATGCCTCATGGGAAATGTAGTTCCACAACAGCTAGAGAGCCACAGCTTGCCTACCCCTGACCTAGACGATTGGAAGCGGAAGGTGTCCTCCCTCCCTGTAGTATTTTGGGACACGTGACAGGTCCCAGAAGACTACAGAACCATTCATGAAGCCCAGAGCTACTCGTGCATGCGCAGTGGGTACCCGGCTGTGAAGCCGCAAGCTGTCACAGCCGGGTGCCCACACTAAACATGTCCCCCTCCTGTCATACAGAACGGCCAGTGAAACGGGCTGGGGGGGGTCACACCGAGGGACAGGTAAGTGGCTGTTTTTTAAAAATCAGTTTTGTAGCTCTTGACTTTTATTGTTTGACAGGGTGAGTGGAGCTCCGCTTTAAGGCTCCACTCACCCGCAGAGCCGCAGGTTGCCTACCCCTGGCCTAGGCGATCGGAAGCGGCCGTCACATGATCGGGAAAGGTCCTGATTGAAAGAGGAGATCGGGACCTTTCCATGAGTACCGGACATGTGTGCTGGGAGCGCTCTCAGCACATATGTTCTCTTTTAATAGAACGCAAATGTGCGGCCGCTTAGCACTAGGCCCAGATGCCGGGAGGCAGCACATTTGCGTTCGGCCAGCGCAAAGAGGTTAAATATACTAGGAAATTGAAGCCAAATGTGTGCGTTTGGCTTCAATTTGCTTAGTGTGTTTAAATCTGCTAGTGCACCTAATCAGTACAGCTTAATCAGTACAGTAGTCGTCTGAAAATACAATACAAACACAATACAATACATGACATCACTTTCGAAATTCTTTTCTTTCATAGGAGAATTTTCGTGTCTTTAATAACCTTTTCACTTTCGATGTGAGACTAGCAGGCGAAAAAAAAAAACGGTCGATCGTTCGTCCGATATTCTCATCGTGTGTACGGGGCTTAAAGTCCATTTAAAATGATGAGTCCATCCAAGACCACCGGGTGACAACGCTGTAGTGAGATTTTACTACAGAACAAACAGCGTTGTCACCCTGTTAAAGGAAGCGGAAACAATTTGGATCTACTCTCTGGATCAACGGGTAATAAAATGTTACGGGAGGGAGGAGTGTTCAGAAATACAAAAACTGCTAGTGACTGACTGCATCCGATTTGTCGTTTTTGAATTTTGCCCGGAGTTACACTTTAACTCATAAAGGATAAAGTTTCTGCCATACATTTTTCAGCAGCAACTGCCATCTGGCCAGCTATAGAATCTTTTTTTTCCCCTTCGTAACCATGTTCCTGGTTATCGGGACTGGTCCAGCTTAGATGGAACCTCTGGCACTAGCCAGCTTGCTGGATTCTGAATAAACTGGACCAATCCAGCAGTTATGTTTGCAGCACTCTTAGCACTATGGAAGACGTGGCAGAAGGTACTTATCTTCTTCAGTGTATATAAACCTTTTGTTCAGCTCCCTCTCCAAGTGGGTCATGTTGGCCACTTTCACAAGCTTCATCAGTTGTGGAAGAAGAGCTTTATCGGGATCTGTATTTTTAATATGTCTCAGGAGATTGCGGATCCTTTTGTGGGTGACCCTCTTTCTGCCACCGTCCTGCTGGTTCATGGTATTGAGAAGCTTTTTGAAATTTTCCATTGAAAGATTCTGGTGTACGACAAATTCGATCACTTCATGATCGCATTCTGGATCGTCTGTTAAAAAAATGACAATCATGATTACTAATTGACCTCTCCCAATTTTTTTGTTCTCAGTTCACATTGGCAGCGTCAGAATTCTTTCCCCAGACACCAGAGACTCACACCAAAGAAAGTAATTGATTACAGCTCAGTAGTGACACATCACCGGCGCTTTTAGTAGCATCATCATACTACAAAAAAAAAAGTCACTAATGACTTGGGGGGGGAAAAAAAAACGCTGTGAGGGTTCTATTTTATTCAGGTCATGGGATACCCCAGCAATTTGATAACAATTTCACACCTTCAGTTGATGCATTCCATGGTGGATGGATTAAAGGGATAGTTTTACCTGTGTGACCTTAGATACCGGGGTATCTTCCTTATACTCAATAAGGCCTCATGCACACAGGGCGTTTTTGCAGCCACTTTTAGGGGCGTCAAGTGTTTTGTTTTTTCTTACTGCTTCCAAATAGCCCTCCATGTTGAAAAAGATGGACACCCAAAATGGCTGACGCATTTCGAGGACTAGCCTCTTCCTCTGAGGAAGAGGCTAGTCCTCGAAACGCATCAATCATTTTAGATGTCCATCATTCTCAACACCATTCAGAAACGCGGTGCGGATTGGACAGAGCGGTCTCTTATGATGTACTTTTGTGAGTAGAATGCCTTTCTTTTAAATTTAATAAACTTACTTTTAAAGGAAATGCACAAGGCCGGTGCGCCCTCTGTTTTGTTTTTCTCTGTTAGTACTTTTGGACTCCCTGTTTTTTTGAGGGCAGCAAGGCGTGCATATTCCTAGACAATCATTGTGCGATCCCTATGACCAGGGGCAGACTGACAACTCATGGGGCCCCCGGGCAATAGGGGATCATGGGGCCCCTGTGTCCTTGCCCAAAATCAAAAAAGCCTATGAAAAAGGTACCAGGGGCATCTCATGGGGCCCCCTACTGACCCCGGGCCCTCAGTTTCCAAATGATCAGTCCGCCCCTGCCTATGACATAGAGTCCATCCCTTCTGGGTAGCACAGTGGCTGAATGGTTAGCACTTCCGCCTGGCAGTACTAGGGTCATTGGTTCAAACCCCAACCACGGCACCACCTGCCTGGAGTTTTCATGTTCTCCCTGTGCCTGCATGGGTTTCCTCCGGGTACTCCGCTTTCCTCCCACACTCCAAAGACATGCTGGTAGGTTAATTGGCTCCTGTCTAAATTGGCCCTAATATGTGTATGTATGAATGTGAGTTAGGGACCTTAGATTGTACGCCCCTTGAGGGTTAGGGACCTTAGATTGTACACCCCTTGAGGGTTAGGGACCTTAGATTGTACGCCCCTTGAGGGTTAGGGACCTTAGATTGTACGCCCCTTGAGGGTTAGGGACCTTAGATTGTACGCCCCTTGAGGGTTAGGGACCTTAGATTGTACGCCCCTTGAGGGTTAGGGACCTTAGATTGTACGCCCCTTGAGGGTTGGGGATCTTAGATTGTACGCCCTTGAGGGTTAGGGACCTTAGATTGTCCACCCCTTGAGGGTTGGGGATCTTAGATTGTACACCCCTTGAGGGTTAGGGACCTTAGATTGTACGCCCCTTGAGGGTTGGGGATCTTAGATTGTACACCCCTTGAGGGTTAGGGACCTTAGATTGTACGCCCTTGAGGGTTAGGGACCTTAGATTGTACGCCCCTTGAGGGTTAGGGACCTTAGATTGTACGCCCCTTGAGGGTTAGGGACCTTAGATTGTATGCCCCTTGGGGGTTAGGGACCTTAGATTGTACGCCCCTTGAGGGTTAGGGACTAATGTCAATGTACAATATATATGTAAAGCACTGCGTAAATTCAGTACCTGAAATAAATAAATAATAAGCGCAGGAGTATTTGGGTTTTCCACTTTCACAGCCCTCCATGTTATCAATGTGTTCATGCGCACATAGACTTTTAGAAGCTTTTAGTAGCAGTAGCATTTACCAGCAGGAAAAAAACCCCCCCAAGGGGCAGTGCGTCCGGGAGCAGCAGCATTTGGCAGAAAAACCGCTTGATGCGGCTTAACGCCAGTCTCGTTTAGTGCTTGAGCGTTAATTGATTTCAGTGGCTAGAATAAATTATCATTCTGGCCAATTAAATTAATTAACGCTCAAGCGCTTGACAATTGTAAACGCACCTAAATGGTTAAAACACTGCTGCAACAGGACAGCTTCTAGGAGAGTTTTTTTTAACGTCCTGTGTGCATGAGGCCAAAGCCATTGGATGAGTACTGAAAGGCCTTCAGAACAAGTCCAACTACATGTAACATTCAACAAAGATTGGACCCAAACACTTCAACTGAACACGGGACTGGAAATGACACAGCTGACCATCCCATGGAGGAAACACAGCGCTGTGGCATTCAAAGAGTGAATCTGCACAGTACGGAATCAAAGAACAAGAGGCATAGACCCGCCTACAATGTAGAGTCCAATTAAACTGTCCGCAAGGGATTTAAAAAAAAAAAATTCAGGGAGGCTGAATCAAAATCAAAACTTACCAATAACTGTCAATTTGCTGCAATCGCTGACACAGTAATGAGAGTTCCGGCGGTAGCCCGGCTTGCATTCGCAGACTCTATTGTGGGTGGCATTGCACTCATGTTTGACCTGCTCCCTGTCCTCGCAAATGACGTTGCAAAAGCGACATTTTTCCACATAATTCCAGTATGAGGTATAATGGTGTTCCGGGCAAGGCTGGCACTCCGTCTTACTCGTGGATGTGCAATGTTTGGCCACAAAGGTCCCTCGGGGGCACTGCTGGCATGTGAGGTCCTCCCCAGTCTCCTGGTCTGTCCACAGATAGGTGGGGGTGGATGTGAAGGTCCCTCCCACGATTAGGAAAAGCAGGGCCAAAAACAGCTGAAAAAACAAGAACAGTCAACAAGGTTACTCCAAAATCTCAGCAAATAATTTCAGCCAGAGAGTTAAAAAAAACAAAAAAACAAAATAACAAAAAAATCAGAACACTTTTAAACGGTATTAAACCCAAAAATGTAGCATATTGCAGCTTACCAATCGTCAGATGTGGCGGCTGCATTCGTTTTCTTTTTTTATGCTTTTTTTCCCCTCTGTTTACACTTGGTGATCTGGTCATTAGCACACTGTATTAGAGTGTTTCCACTCTGGATGAAGGAGCACAGGAGGCACAGTTGGACAGCAGCATTGTCAGTCTGGGAGGAGGGAAGTGTTAGATGGACTAGCAAATTTAACCCCTTGGCGCCGGCACCTCCCGGCCCTTTAAGGGTTCCAGATGCCGAGAGGTGAGGTGGAGTTTTAGGGTCATGTGACCGTCGTGATTTGCTCTCACGGTGGTCACATGATCGGGAAAGGTCTTGTAGTTTTTAACTCCTTGGCGCCGGCACCTCCCTGACCTTTAAGAGTCCCAGATCCCGAGAGGCGAGGCGGGGTTTTAGGATCATGTGACCGCCGTGATTTGCTGTCACATGATCGGGACAGGTCTTCTAGTTTTTAACTCCTTGGCGCCAGTGCCTCCCTGCCCTTTAAGGGTTCCAGATGCCGGGAGGCGAGGCAGGGTTTTAGGGTCATGTGACCACCGTGATTTGCTGTCACGGCGGTCACATGATCGGGAAAGGTCTTCTAGTTTTTAACTCTTTAGCGCCTCCCGGCCCTTTAAGGGTTCCAGAAGCCGGGAGGTGGGGCGGGGTTTTGGGGTCATGTGACCGCCGTGATTCGCTGTCACATGATCGGGATAGGTCCCGATCGAAAGAGGAGATCGGGACCTTTCCGTGAGTACCAAACGTGTGTGCTGGGAGCGCGCAGGGCGCACGCTCTCAGCACATATGTGTTTTTTTAAAAGAACGCAAATGTGCGGCAGCTCGGTGTCTAGGCCCACATGCCGGGAGGCCGCACATCTGCGTTCGGCCGGCGCCAAGAGCTTAAATATACTAAGAAATTGAAGCCAAATGTGTGCGTTTGGCTTCAATTTGCTTCGTGTATTTAAATCTGCTAGTGCACCTAACAATGACTGACAATGCTTCTGTCCGGCTGTGCCCCCTGTGCTCCTTCATTCAAAGTGGGGGGCGCTCTAATACAGGAGGTTTGTTACTGTCCAAATCACCAGTTGAAAACAGTAAAGGAAAAATTGTAAAAAAAAAAGTATTTGACTAAAATCAATAGAATCTCTGCAGTCTTCAATGACATCAAACTCCCGGAAAGCTCTTATTTGACGGAAATCACAAGAACACAACAGAAAGAAAACCTTCAGCCTAGCCAACCACAAAGCCTGTCTAGGCTCTGGGTCACATGAGGGAGCTCAGTAGACAAAAGGCAGCTTTTCCACTCGATGTAAACGTAAGCTTTAGTAATGTTGACATATGCCCTAAATAGCTGAATGATCACAAGCGACATTAAGACATGCAATAATATTGCTCAATCCCTGAAAGAGCTCCGGGCGCCTGACTTGGTTACTGTTCAATGATAATCCGCTAAGCAAATTTAGTAGGTGAGAAAGCAAAATGTGGAAATTGTGACTTCACTTTAACCTTTTTCCCTTTTCCAAGCACTAGAAAGGCTCCTATTACTCAGCAGTTGTTTCATTTTCTCCTGTTGATCCCGCCAATAACAAATTTCCTGGGGTGACAATGCTCACTGTATGTATGGAGAATCAGCTTTGATACTCCTTTTGTGGGAAACGGCTTAAAGTGTACCCCCACCCAAGAACTGCATGTATGCAATGCAATATTTTGCAGCTTATAAATCCTTCGTTATTGTGGCTGCGTTCTTTTTCTTTTAAGATTTTTTTTTTTCTTTCATTTTCACCTGTTGATCCCGCCAGTATCAAATTTCCTGGGGTGACAATGCTCACTTAATGTACTGTACCTATGGAGAATCAACTTTGTCTGCCCAGCTTCTTCGCTTCTGATTTGGACTATAGAACACCTCCACCTCTCTTCATCTTTATAATAAAAGGTGTAGGTGTTTTATAGTCTGGGCAGGGTTAAAGAATATGTCAACCCAACATTTCACATGCCTGATATGTGCCTGCCGTACCAGGTACTTGTATGAAAAAGTATCCCGTTCTCATTGTATTGCTGCTCTTGTGTGAAATCCTTTGTGTTCTTGCCAGTCCCTCTGTTTTCCTATTAAAAACTGACCACAGTAGACATGAGAACACGGAGTGGTCAGTTTTCTTTCTGTGCTGGGAACTCAGACTTGTGTTGACATTATCCCCCCACCCCCACCCCTTGCATAGCCATTTATAGGGAAAATAAGTGTACTGTTGTGTCTCCTCCCTCAACTCTGAACTCCTTGCAGCTGAAAACAGAGGGTATGTGATCACGTCATTCGTCTAGGTAGTAGTCAATTAATATTAGAAAATCTGCATGTTTGATCCCACCATGTTCAAAACAAAACTAGCTTTATTGATTGAATTTTTTGTCTTTATTATATCTATTTTTTCCTAGTACCTAGGTGTTTTCTGCCAAAGGAAAAAATTAATGGGAGAGTTATAGTTTACAGGACGTCACCAACTCTCACAAAACATCTAACTCATCCAACATAGGAGAGATAATGTTAAAAAAGTGCTGGCTGCTATCTCACAGATCTAAAAAACAGCTAAAAACAAAAATCTGCAGGAAGAGTAGTGAGCAATAAATAACCTGCAACATAAAAAGAGTTAGAAGTGGTGGTCTACAGAAGAAAAGCAAGAAACGTAGGTCTACAGAAGGGAAGAAGTGGTGGTCTACAGAAGAAGAGCAAGAAGAGGTGGTTTGCAAAAGAAAAGCAAGAAACGTAGGTCTACAGAAGAGAAGAAGCGGTGGTCTGCAGAAGAAGAGCAAGACGCGGTGGTCTGCAGAAGAAGAGAAAGACACGGTGGTCTGCAGAAGAAGAGCAAGAAGCGGTGGTGTACAGAAGAAGAGTTAGAAGATGTGGTCTGCAGAAGATGAATAAGAGGTGGTCTGTGGAAGAAGAGCAAGAAGCAGTGGTCTACAGAAGTAAAGTAAGAAATGGTGATCTACAAATAGGCAAGAAGCGGTAGTCTACAGAAGAAGAGTAAGAAGCAGTAGTCAGCAGAAATCGAGTAAGAAGCAGTGGTCTGCAGAAATCGAGTAAGAAGCAGTGGTCTGCAGAAATCGAGTAAGAAGCAGTGGTCTGCAGAAATCGAGTAAGAAGCAGTGGTCTGCAGAAATCGAGTAAGAAGCAGATGGTCTGCAGAAGAAGAGTAAGAATTGGTGGTCTACAGAAGAAGAGTAAGAAGCGGTGGTCTACAGAAGAAGAGTAAGAAGCGGTGGTCTACAGAAGAAGAGAAAAAAGCGGTGGTCTACAGAAGAAGAGAAAGAAGCGGTGGTCTACCAAAAAGAGTAAGAAACTATGGTCTACAGAAGAAGAGTAAGAAGCAGTGGTCTACAAAAGAAGAGAAAGAAGCGGTGGTATACAGAAGAAGAGAAAGAAGCGGTGGTCTACAGAAGAAGAGAAAGAAGTGGTGGTCTACAGAAGAAGAGAAAGAAGTGGTGGTGTACAGAAGAAGAGAAAGAAGTGGTGGTCTACCGAAATAGAGTAAGAAACGATGGTCTACAGAAGAAGCGGAAGAAGTGGTGGGCTGCAGCAGAAGAGGAATAGGGACCAATGATCTTCAGCAGGATTAGGAGGTGATGGTCTGCAACAGAAGAAGAAAAGAAGAAAAAGGAGCAAAGATCTGCAGTAGGAGAAAGGACTGGAAATCTGCAGTAAAAGTAAAGGAGAAATTGTCGATCTGCAGTAAAAGAAGAGTAGAATGTGGAGATCTGAAGAAGAGTAGACAGCAACGATTTGCATTAGACAGAGAGTAGGGGGTAGTGATATGAATTAGAAGAGGTGTTGGGAATAGTGAGTAGCAGTTGAAGAGGAATAGTTAGCAGTGATCTGCAAGAGGAGCTTGAAGCATTATTCTGCAGTAGAAGAGGAGTATGGTGCAGTGATCAGCTGTAGAAAGGTTTTGGGTACAGTAATATGCAGTAGGAGTAGTGATCTGCACTAGTTGCAGAAAGAAGAAATTTGCAGTGGAAGAGTAGGGAGCAGTGATCTGCAATATAAGAGTAGGGAGTATCTAAAGTATGAGCAAGGTGAAGTGATCGGCGGAAGGGTTGGGATCAGTGACCTATAGTAGGAGCAGTATGCAATGATCTGCAGTGGAAAGGGGAGTAGAGAGCAGTGATCTCATGTAGAAGAGGAGTAGAGAATAGAGATCTGATGTAGAAGAGGAGTAGAGAGAAGTGATCTGCAGTGGAAGTGGAGTAGAGAGTAGTGATCTGCAGTAGGAGAAGAGAGCAGTGATCTGCATTAGTAGTAGAGAGTAGTGATCTACAGTAGTGAGTAGTGGTCTGATGTAGAAGAGGAGTAGAGAGCAGTGATCTGCAGTAGAAGAGAGCAGTGATCTGCATTAGGAGTAGAGAGTAGTGATCTGCGGTAGATGGGGAGTAGAGTAGTGATTTGCAGTAGGAGAGGAGTAGAGAGTAGTGATCTGCAGTAGATGAGGAGTAGAGAGTAGTGATCTGTAGTAGAAGAGTAGAGAGTAGTGATCTGCAGTAGATGAGGTGTAGAGAGTAGTGATCTGCAGTAGATGAGGAGTAGAGAGTAGTGATCTGTAGTAGAAGAGGAGTAGGGTAGTGATCTGCAGTAGGTGAGGAGTACAAAGTAGTGATCTGCAGTAGAAGAGGAGTAGAGTAGTGATCTGCAGTAGATGAGGAGTAGAGAGTAGTGATCTGCAGTAGAAGAGGAGTAGAGAGCAGTGATCTGCAGTAGAAGAGGAGTAGAGAGCAGTGATCTGCATTAGTAGTAGAGAGTAGTGATCTACAGTAGTGAGTAGTGGTCTGATGTAGAAGAGGAGTAGAGAGCAGTGATCTGCAGTAGAAGAGAGCAGTGATCTGCATTAGGAGTAGAGAGTAGTGATCTGCGGTAGATGGGGAGTAGAGTAGTGAACTGCAGTAGATGAGGAGTAGAGAGTAGTGATCTGTAGTAGAAGAGTAGAGAGTAGTGATCTGCAGTAGATGAGGAGTAGAAAGTAGTGATCTGTAGTAGAAGAGGAGTAGGGTAGTGATCTGCAGTAGATGAGGAGTACAAAGTAGTGATCTGCAGTAGAAGAGGAGTAGAGTAGTGATCTGCAGTAGATGAGAAGTAGAGAGTAGTGATCTGCAGTAGAAGAGGAGTAGAGAGTAGTGATCTGCAGTAGAAGAGGAGTAGAGAGTAGTGATCTGCAGTAGAAGAGGAGTAGAGTAGTGATCTGCAGTAGGAGTAGAGAGTAGTGATCTGTAGTAGAAGAGGAGTAGAGTAGTGATCTGTAGTAGAAGAGGAGTAGAGTAGTGATCTGTAGTAGGAGTAGAGAGTAGTGATCTGTAGTAGAAGAGGAGTAGAGTAGTGATCTGCAGTAGGAGTAGAGAGTAGTGATCTGCAGTAGATGAGTAGAGAGTAGTGATCTGCAGTAGGAGTAGAGAGTAGTGATCTGTAGTAGAAGAGGAGTAGAGTAGTGATCTGTAGTAGAAGAGGAGTAGAGTAGTGATCTGCAGTAGAAGAGTAGAGAGCAGCGATCTGCAGTAGAATAGAAGTAGGGTGCTGTGGTTTGCAGTAGGAGTAGGGATCAGTAATCTACAGTAGGAGCAGTGTGCACCTATCTGCAGTAGAAAGGGGAGTAGAGAGCAGTGATCTGTAGGAAAAACGTGATGCATACATAGGTTTGAACATAACATTCTGGAAAATGTACACCATGAAAAAAAGAGAAAATTGCAGTATCTAGTGATCAAAAAAAAATTTGTTTTCCTTACCTTTAGTCCAGAGGATTCCATCTTTCTTTTAGTCAACTTTAAAAGTCGTTTTCCAGGGGTCTATATGGATTCGTCTGGCAAAGAAAAAAAAACCTAAATGAGTGCCCCATTGCACCGCTAGGTGTCACAGAGAGACATTCTCACAACTGAAGCTCTGCAGATGCGGCAGCAGTGACATAACTTCCAAACACTGACACAGAAACTCCTTTCAGTTTTATTTCCTGTACACCCCTCCCCTACTACACACACACTGGCTCGACCATTGCACTCTACTCACCTCTGGCAAGTGCAGATTCTGGAGCAGAGCACCGCATATTATATTCCGACTTGACGGATGAGTCATATCATGGGACTGCCCCAGAGAGGAAATCCAGATTTTGGTGGGGGTCAAGTGTTATTTAACAAAGATAATATCTATTATAAATAACCTTTATAACAAAATACCTCACCTATTGATTTAACAATAAACGTAACTTAAACAAATATTTTAGTTTCACCGTTGTGATCCTGAGTCTCTGGATTGACATCCATGTTGGCTTTGGTGGTCCAACATGAACCACAAATCCTGTGCAAGCTAGACTGAGATGATGCTGAGCCCGTTCCTTCATTTGGATGCTTTTAAGTACCCCCTGAAAACACAAAACTCTTCATCAAAGCTTATACCAGAGGTTCTCAACCTTTCCTCAGTATCCTCATACCCCCTTATTATTATTATACAGTATTTATAAAGCGCCAACAGTTGGCTCAGCGCTGTACATTACAAAGGGGCACAGAACATGTGACAGAACAATAACAATACAATGCAAAACATGAGGGGATTGAGGGCCCGGCTCTTTCAAAGCTTACAATCTAGGAGGGAGGGGATGGTGGTACAGGAGGAGATAGCTGTGGGGGGTGAGGTGGTAGGAAGAGTGGAGGAGGTCGGCAGGTTAGCAGGGGGTGGGGTAGGCTTCCCTGAAGAAATGGGCTTTCAGGGTGCGCCTAAAGGAGAGGAGAGTAGGTGATAATCTGATGGGTTGGGCCAGGGAGTTCCAGAGGATGGGTGACACCCTGGAGAAGTCCTGGAGGTGGGCATGGGAGGAGGAGACCAGGGAACTAGAGAGAAGGAGGTCTTGTGAGGAGCGGAGTGTGTGTGCTGGGTGGTACTTGGATATTAGGTCAGTGATGTAGTGCGGGGCAGTATGGTGGACAGCTTTGTACGGCAGTGTTAGGATTTTGAATTTGATCCGTTGCGCAATCGGAAGCCAGTGGAGGGATTGGCAGAGGGGGGTGGCGGAGATGGAGCGGTTGGAAAGGTGAATGAGTCTGGCAGCCGTATTCAGGATCGACTTGGCTTTGCTTTACGTATGGAGACTCAGAACAGAATAGTTGATAGAAAATAACAACAGTGGCCATTTACACTTTGATAAATAATCCATTTCTTTTCAGATTGATTTTTTTCTGATATGAATAATCGATTTATAGTGGACAACCCATCGATATGCCACACATAGGGAAGTGGATTTCAATTGATAGCTAAGAGATGATTGTGAATATATGAATTTCTCTCATATATACACACAAGAAGGGATGCACCAACACCGTTTTTTTTAAAGGTGCGCACAGATAATTTTGGTTAAGTACTCGCCGATACGGAGTACCGATCCCTTCGTGGTGCGATTTGAGCCCATATAAAATGAATGGGCTCAAATCACACTGCACACAACTGCATGCAATTTGAGCAGGAATGTGGTGCAATTCGTCTCTGTGGTTTTCCGCACAGCTCCTGTGTGAACCCAGGCTTTTCATATTGATTTTGAGTTCACACAGGAGAGGTGCGGGAAAACCTTCCTGCATGATGGGTTCCACCAGCTTCGGCTCCCGATCCCAATGTGGACATCAGCTACTGCGGCTTGGGCTTCTCCTACCTCTTCCTCCAGCGGCTTTCTCCCCCCAACCTCCAGCAGTTTCAGCCATCCACTTGACCCCATCCCTCCCCCCCAGTCTAGCTGTACCAGATTGCCGATCCCCTGCTGTCAGACAATGAAACCTCTCTGCTTCTGAAAGACCTCTGTAACCATCCCTATCTACCGATGGTTCCTATCTTGGGAAATCCTGAGTTTTAGCCTGGACTCCGAAACCCCCAGCTTCAGCGACTACTGTCCACCTTCATCTCTGGGACCTCCTGGGGCCTGAGGGTTAGCGCTCCTCTATTGACGTTGGAATTTAAAAAAAAATCTTCGTAGTTTTAACCCCCCCCCCAAAAAAAAAAAACCACCATAAAATTTTATTGAACTTTTTTTTTATCTCTTACAAATTTCCTTGCATGAATACTGTATGCTATAGGTCCAGTTGTTAGTTCATTGCCATGTGTCACCAGCACAATAACACAATGATCACAAAGGGAGCCCCAATGTCAGCCACAAACCTAATATTCATTTTTTTTTGTAATTCCTTTATTTATACATTTTTTTTTTTTTGCAAAGTAGCCAAAATACGTACAATATGCAGTACAGAAAAGTTATATAGCAAATGGCAGTATATGGGAAAACATAACCAATAATCAAATAAACAGACAGCAGCATGGTAAAAACCAAGATAGACATGAAAAAGATAAAGTCTAAATTGGCCCTTGTATATGAATGTGAGTTAGAGACCTTAGATTGTACGCTCCTTGAGGGTTAGGGACCTTAGATTGTACACCCCTTGAGGGTTAGGGACCTTAGATTGTACGCCCCTTGAGGGTTAGGGACCTTAGATTGTACGCCCCTTGAGGGTTAGGGACCTTAGATTGTACGCCCCTTGAGGGTTAGGGACCTTAGATTGTACGCCCCTTGAGGGTTAGGGACCTTAGATTGTACGCCCCTTGAGGGTTAGGGACCTTAGATTGTACGCCCCTTGAGGGTTAGGGACCTTAGATTGTACGCCCCTTGAGGGTTAGGGACCTTAGATTGTACGCCCCTTGAGGGTTAGGGACCTTAGATTGTACCCCCCTTGAGGGTTAGGGACCTTAGATTGTACACCCCTTGAGGGTTAGGGACCTTAGATTGTACGCCCCTTGAGGGTTAGGGACCTTAGATTGTACACCCCTTGAGGGTTATGGACCTTAGATTGTACTCCCCTTGAGGGTTAGGGACCTTAGATTGTACTCCCCTTGAGGGTTAGGGACCTTAGATTGTATGCCGCTTGAGGGTTAGGGGCCTTAGCTTGTAAGCCCCCTGAGGGTTAGGGACCTTAGATTGTACGCCCCTTGAGGGTTAGGGACCTTAGATTGTACGCCCCTTGAGGGTTAGGGACCTTAGATTGTACGCCCCTTGAGGGTTAGGGACCTTAGATTGTACGCCCCTTGAGGGTTAGGGACCTTAGATTGTACGCCCCTTGAGGGTTAGGGATTGATATGAATGTACAATATATATGGAAAGCACTGCGTAAATTGACAGCGCTATATAAGTACCTGGAATAAAGTCAAGTGCATGGTACTGTGTGGCCCCGACCGGCTGGTATGTCAATGGTCTAAATACAGGTACCAACAACACAGGCCACACAGACAACCGGCCATCAAAAGATCTCAGACATGTGGAATAGAGAACCCACCAGGGATCTCAGGCAACCAACTGGGAAAATTATTTCAACAAGGGATTCCCCGTCAACTGGAAAATCAACAAAAAAAGAAAAACCCAAAAAGCTATGGTTACACAGGGGAGTCACGAAGAAAAAGGGAAAAAACGGCACAGAGGGAAGAGGAAAGGGGCAAAAGAGAAAGGGCGGATGTAGTAGGGGAGGGAAACCAGGAAGAAGGGTAAAGGAAGAGAAGCGTGAACAAGGAAGGACCACTAAAAGAAAAAGGCAGAAAAGGTAGAAAAGGGGAGCAAATCAGCCCTCCCATCCCAGGCCTAATATTCATTTTTGTTTTAACTCTTATTTAGCATTTTATATCCAAAAACCTTACAACGTCAATATAATTTCACAATGTGAGCCATAACTTGGTGTTCTCGTAGTGAAAGAATGCTGCATCATAAGATTTGCTTGGAAGAACCTAAAGCAACCTACTGCAATCATAAAAATGTTCAATGCTTTAAAGTGTAACTCCATTTTCGCAGGGAAAAAAAATTTGCAAATAAAAAAACCCAATAATAATATAGCATATGCAATTGTGACACAAATCATATTGTAATTCAATGATAATAAAAATTACCTTTCTTTTTCAATCTGCAGCACTCTGTAAAATGCAATGCAATATGGCTACCTGGAGGCGTTCCGTACACAGATGGTGTACAGAACCCCCCCCAAAAAGGTAATTTCCTGCTTATGTGATTGGCTTACTGATTTTCCCAGAGGTCTGCACTAAGATACAAATCAGATTTTGAGCATCCCCTGCAACAAAAATGTAGTTTTTGGTGAGATGCTCCCAAAGGGAATTACGTCTAAAGGGGTGCAAACCCTGCCACTTTTCTCAGAGGCCTGCAAGTGCTCTGGCTGATTGATAATTATGAAATCAGTCCTATACAGATTCAACCTGCACATGGCAGTGCTGCATCTTAATTAATTAAATTGTCACTCTGCACAGGGACACAAACAGCTATTTCTAATGAATAACAAAAGGTAAGAATCTTGAACAAAGCTCCCAGGATCAGGACCCTCCTAACCCTCTTGTATTGAACTGTATTGTTGCTGTATTGTCCCCCGTTATATTGTAAAGCGCTGAGCAAACTGTTGGTGCTATATAAATCCTGTATAATAATAATAATATATAAATCCTGTATAATAATAATATATAAATCCTGTATAATAATAATATATAAATCCTGTATAATAATAATAATATATATAAATCCTGTATTATAATAATAATATATAAATCCTGTATAATAATAGTATATAAATCCTGTATAATAATTATAATAAAGTTTGTTAAAATCCCTGCGATGTACATAGATCATCCATAGAGAATGCTTTTTTTTTTATCAACAAAAATGGAGTTACTCTTTTTCCATTAAAAATCCATTAATAATACATAATAATAAATAATACTAATTCAATTCCAAAAAATGTTTCAGTTTATTCCTCTCTTATTCTGAATTCCTGTTTTTATTTTATTTTTTAAATATAACCCTTTTCTCTTTACCTGCTATTATTTCTAACCATAAGGGGCAAACAACCACTTATCCTGAAGCATTTAAATCATAAATAGGAACATATTTTTTCCCTTTTTTGAATTCTGGAGAAAAATAAAACAAAAGAGAAATAAAGTAAAAAATAAAACACAATCTTTTTTTTTTTTTTTTTTGTACTAACATTTCAATTTTTTGGACTAGATTTCAAGAGATCCGCTCTTCTTCACGTCAAAGCAGCATGGGTGGGAATAATAAAAATGAGCCAGATGTATCTATAGCCATAGCTGATGACAGATTTCTTTCCTTTGACACTTTGACAAAAGAGAGCCACTGCCTGGTGTTGGGGACTTTTTTTTATAGCATTCTGAGTAAACATTACGATGTCAGATGGTAAGGATGAGGTGGCAGAAACAACACAATCATAACATTAATTTCAGTTGTAGCAACACAGTTACAATAAACGTTAATTATTCAGAATAGAAGAGCTCTGCTTGGACCTGAAAGAGACAAACTCTTGAAAATGTTTCTAGAAGAATTAAAGCCCAACTGTAGTTTAACCAAAAATAAAAAAAAAATATCAAAATTAATTTATAATAAAAAAAATAACAGCTCTAGCTGCAATACTCACCATGGCTGGACTTGTCCACCGCAGTAATGAGCTTTCACCAGTAGATGCCGAATGACACCAGGCATTATTCAACTTTCTTCCCGTTCTTTCTCCCACAATAGCAGTGCAAGCTCACCTGGAGGCAGCCCTTTCCTCCACTTTTGCATGTTAAAATCTGATTTTTGTTTATTGTTTTTTGCTGGAAATTGCCTAAAGCACCCAAACCATGATCTATTTTCTGAAAGCAGAGACCCTGTAGCATAAAACGATGGCAGTTGCAATTTTTTATGTCCCACGATATTTGCACAAATGTTTATCAAAGCATATTTTCAGTAAAAAAAAAAAAACACTCAGTTAAATTTTAGTGAAAACAAACACAATACCCAATTGTTTGGAAAAATATAAAAGATGGGGTTGTATCAAGTAGATAATAAAATAAGCCATAAAATTGCACATGCCTGTGAAAACTAAGGTACTAGAAATGATCTATTGGTGACTTTAAAAGCCCTAATTTTCCTGGAATGTCCTTCGGGAGTCTCGGGATGTTCCCCCAGCGGAATTTTTTCGGTACCTTCAATTGCGGCACTGGCTACTTTCGCTGAGGGCCACTTCTGCTTTCCCATATCAGAAATCTGCCTTTGAACGGCTTTGGCAGCAGCACCCGGGCGCCCCGGGCCTTATCTCCCTTCTTTACGCAGCTTTGAACAGACGCTCGTCTCACACTTCTCTTTCATATGTTGTTCAGCGGGAACGCGACCTGGGAGTGGCTGTGGATCCGGAGGACTGGAGTAGGGCCTGGTCACTCATAGCTAAATGTTCATTTAATACGACCACGCTGGAAGCAGCCTACAAGGTATTGTTCCGTTGGTACTGGGTTCCGGCTCGTCTGGCCCAGGCTAACCCTGCCTGTAGTGATCGATGTTTTTGGGGTTGTGGCCATCGTGGCGATGTACTGCATATCTGGTGGTCATGCCCGAGGTTGGTTCATTTTTGGTCTTGTGTGTTTGGCCTCCTTTTCACTTTGTTCCATCTCTCCATACGCCGGGATGCTCGGTATGCTTTGCTTCATTGCCCCATACCGGGCCTCTTGGCTCGTCAGCAGCGGTTAGCTTCCTATTTGTTTTTATCGGCTACTAGGACAATTGCTCAGGCCTGGAAGAGTCTGTTTGTATTTTTCCAGGGGGTGCGGGATCGTGTGACTACTATGATGCTCAACAAACAGATGTCGAGTATATGCAACGACTCTCAACATAAATTTTTGAAAGTATGGGAGCCGTGGTTGCAATACGCCTTTCCCACGCTCCCCCCGGCCAGTGTGGGGAGGTAATGGAGTTTGGTATTGGCGCTCGTGGACCCCTGCTCTTTGGGGTTTTTTTTTGTTTTTTTTTCTTTTTGTTTTTTTTTTTTCCCCTTGCTTCTCTGCTCTTCTTCTCTCCTTTTCTGTTTGTTTTGATGTGACAGTGGACAACTATCTTTAGTTGCGATAGTCAGAGTCTTACTGATGTTATTGTAACCTATGTGCCATTGATACATTATATATATATAGTGCAGCGCTGAAAATGTAATGAAATAAGGTATAAAATAAGGTATAAAATATATAAAAGTCTTTCTCATGACAATAAAGTCAATAAAATCAATAAAATCAAATATGTGCAGGTCTTCTCCTCATTAGGTGACTGGAAAATAACAGGATTGCGCACTCACCGACCGCACATTTAAAATGCGCGTGTGTATGATATACTCCAAAAGACCAGCCAGGTATACAGCTCCAGAGACCACACGAATCCTCCCTCCTCCACACTCTCATGCGCCTTGGGTGTAGCAATATCTCCAGATCCAAAGGTAGAAAGACAGAGATCCCCCTTTTTTGGCTCCAGACACCCCAAGAATGGAAGATGTGTATCTGCACTCTCCAACAGGAGAGTCAAAGAAAAAGGGAACGCCAATAGTGTGGTACTATCAAAACTTTATTGGAGCAATAATGCCTGGGTCATATGCACACACATATCCATACACCATAAGCCAATAACGGACAGGTAAGTATGATAAGTAAATGGTACTAACCCGGCAATGGCATAAAAACAAAGACCACTAGACCTCCTCTTGGTCTCAGTGGTCTGGAAGTCACACTTGCTACTTGGCTCCTCCTGAGGCCTTTCGTGCAAAAAGCACTTCTTCAGAGGATGGACGCCACTGAAGTCAGTGGCGTCCATCCTCTGAAGAAGTGCTTTTTGCACGAAAGGCCTCAGGAGGAGCCAAGTAGCAAGTGTGACTTCCAGACCACTGAGACCAAGAGGAGGTCTAGTGGTCTTTGTTTTTATGCCATTGCCGGGTTAGTACCATTTTCTTATCATACTTACCTGTCCGTTATTGGCTTATGGTGTATGGATATGTGTGTGCATATGACCCAGGCATTATTGCTCCAATAAAGTTTTGATAGTACCACACTATTGGCGTTCCCTTTTTCTTTGACTCTCCTGTTGGAGAGTGCAGATACACATCTTCCATTCTTGGGGTGTCTGGAGCCAAAAAAGGGGGATCTCTGTCTTTCTACCTTTGGATCTGGAGATATTGCTACACCCAAGGCGCATGAGAGTGTGGAGGAGGGAGGATTCGTGTGGTCTCTGGAGCTGTATACCTGGCTGGTCTTTTGGAGTATATCATACACAGGCGCATTTTAAATGTGCGGTCGGTGAGTGCGCAATCCTGTTATTTTCCAGTCACCTAATGAGGAGAAGACCTGCACATATTTGATTTTATTGATTTTATTGACTTTATTGTCATGAGAAAGACTTTTATATATTTTATACCTTATTTTATACCTTATTTCATTACATTTTCAGCGCTGCACTATATATATATAATGTCTCTACTATGAGGTTTAGTGATCCCTTGAAGTGTTCTAGCAGCTGGTTTTTCTGAGCGCTCGCTATATTCATTATCTATGTGCCATTGATAGCCCCTGCGTGGGTGTGTTTTGTTGCCTCTGTTTTATACTGTTTAAAATGAATAAAAACCATTGAAATACAAAAGCCCTAATTTTCTTTTTTTCATTTAACTTTATTGCTATCACAAGGGGGCTAACAAACCCCCTATCTGATAGCATGAGCAGGTGACAGCCCTTCTTTGTGGAGACATCAGGGGAGTATTAGACCCCCCTCAATGTCTCCCTTGCCTTCCACTGCAGCTAATAAAGACTTTTGTGGTAATTAACATGTGTAGTGTAATTTATGTATAGTGCTGAATTTATAATGCTTGTCTGAGAGTTCATAAAAAAGGGGGCGGAAAGCTGAAATACACACTGCAGAGCTGACAATCACAGGCTGGGTGCTGGAGGTCCCTCCCCTGTCACCATTTTTCTCTTGGTGTCAGGAAAACTTGTCAGAAGTTATTCATGCCGCTAGCCAAGGAACAAAGCAGCAGACAGAAATGACACTTAGTACTCTTAATTGACAAGTACATATTGTAGAGGGATATGCTTTGTCCATATTCTGTGTCTGAGGTTTACAACCCCTTTAGATAGAAAATAACAGAAAAGGGGCTATTAACTCCTTTTCAGGAGCAGGAGGAATAATTCTCTGTGCGGTGGCTCCTGTAAATGAAACTTCTGGGCCTCTTCTTCAATAATAATTCATTGGGGCGGGCAGAATGGCTTCCTTAGAAACCATTGACAGTGGGATGGCGTCATAATTAGAAGTGTTATAAATTTTGCTAATATATGTGATATTCGGTTTCCGCAAATCAGGGGACCAAACTAACACAAATTCGGGTGTTCACCCAAAGTCTGCCAGCCAAACTTCAATCTGAACCAAGTTTCAGACTGAACTGTTGGCTCATCCCTACTAAAAGGGGAAAGCGTAGAAGGGGGGACCTCTCAGGCAGGCTGTATGGGGCCCCATGATTTAAAAATGGCAGCCCTGCATCTGAAAGCCAAAACAGCCAAAGTTCAGAAACAACATTCGCCTTGACCCATTGGCTCATCCCTACTAAAAGGGGAAGGCGAAGAAGGGGGGACCTCTCAAGCAGGCAGTATCGGGCCCTACGATTTATAATGGCAGCCCTGCATTGAATACCCAAACAGCCAAATTTCTGAAACAAGATTCACATTGACCCATTGGCTCATCCCTACTAAACGAGGTAGGCAGAGAAGAGAGCACCCTCTCAGAGAGGCAGTATGGGGCCCCATGATTTAAAATGGCAGCCCTGCATCTGAAAGCCCAAACAGCCAAACTTTGGAAACAAGATTCACATTGACCCATTGGCTCATCCATACTAAAAGGGGAAGGTGGAGAAGTGGGGGGCCTCTCAGGCAGGCTGTGTGGGGTCCTATGATTTAAAATGGCAGCCCTGCATCTAAACTCCCAAACAGCCAAAGTTTGGAAACCAGATTCACATTGACCCATTGGCTCATCCCTACTAAAAGGGGAATGCAGAGAAGTTGGGGGGCCTCTCAGGCAGGCAGTGTGGGGACTTATGATTTAAAATGGCAACCTTGCATCTAAATGCCCAAAACAGCCAAAGTTCGGAAACCAGATTCACATTGACCCATCCCTACTAAAAGGGGAAGGTGGAGAAGTGGGGGGCCTCTCAGGCAGGCTGTGTGGGGTCCTATGATTTAAAATGGCAGCCATGCATCTAAACGCCCAAAACAGCCAAAGTTCGGAAACCAGATTCACATTGACCCATCCCTACTAAAAGGGGAAGGCGGAGAAGTGGGGGGCCCTCTCAGGCAAGCAGTGTGGGGACTTATGATTTAAAATGGCAACCTTGCATCTAAATGCCCAAACAGCCAAAGTTCGGAAACCAGATTCACATTGACCCATTTTCTCATCCCTACTAAAAAGGGGAAGGCGGAGAAGGGGGGACCCTTTCAGGCAGACAGTGTGGGGCCCTAAGATTTAAAATGGCGGCCCTGTTCCCTGCTGTCCCGAAATGGAAAACAAGCCTCCTAAATATTATGGAAGGAGAAAGGTGAATACCTTGGTTGGAGGGCTTTATATTTCCTTTAATCCCTTCTCACCATATCGCATATGATTATACAGTCTCTAAAATGAATTCTGAAATGATTAACAATGGAGATTTCAGTGGCTGGGTTTACATTTACGTCAATTGTGTAAAAAAAGAAAAAAAATGATACAAAACACCAGTACCAAGACGGTAGCAGGATCATTCATAGGGGGACTGGTTTTATTTCACCTTCGTAATAGCACGAGTTGGATGCCATAAAGAATTCACCTTCGTGCCAAAAAAACCCCTCAAATTCAATCCTGGAATCCAGATCCCTCACAAACATTTCTGCTGACGCAGAAGCTGAGGGGAATGGAATAGTTATATTTACAGAATGTTCCTTTATAGTTGTAAAATAGTAAAGCTGATAAGCGACTGATCTGCATGAGCAGCTATATGAGAATGCTCAGTCATGCTATTGAGCAACAATCTTTTTTTTCTTCTCAAGTGTGCCAGGCAGCTTAGTGCACTAATTTCGGAAAATTAGGAAGTCAAAAATTTCCTCTCGTGCTAAAAAAAAAAAAATTCCCACTTGTTATAGATTCCTGATTGAATCGGATAGGGCTTGTGGGATGTCTGTTACATAGTACTGTAAGGCCATTGTCACCATCCACGCCAGACATGCTGCACTTTTTTTTTCAGCTCGGCATGTTATGACGCACTAAACCACATTACAAAGTGCTGCGGTGCTTAAAGCGGAACTCCACCCAAAAGGGGAAGTTCGGCTTTAAGGACTGCTCCCTCACTCCCAGTTAAGGATTGGCACTTTGGGGAGTGGGTAACCGAATTTGACAGGTACTCACTCACACTTCCGGTCCGATCGCCTAGGCCAAGGGTAGGCAACCTGCGGCTCTCTAGCTGTTGTGGAACTACATTCCCATGAGGCATTGCAAAGATTACAAAACTGACAGTTACAGCTATGAGGCATGATGGAACTTGTAGTCCTGCGGCTTTCAGGTTGCCTATCCCTGGCCTAGGTGATCAGAAGCGGAAGGGGTCCTCCTCCCCTCCCTCCTTGTAGTCTTTTGGGACACGTGACAGATCCCAGAAGACTACAGGACCATTCACGAAGCACAGCGCTACTTGCGCATGCGCAGTGGGTACCCGGCTGTGAAGGTGCAAGCTATCACAGCCAGGTGACCACACTGAAGATGCAGGCCTCCTGGAATACAGGACGGCTGGAGAAACAGGCTGCGGGGGACACACTGCGGAACCGAGGGACAGGTAAGTGGCTGTTTTTTAAAAGTCAGCAGCTACAGTTTTTGTAGCTGCTGACTTTTATTTTTTGATAGGTTGAGTGGAACTCCGCTTTAAGGCCACTTTCCGTTTTTTTTTTATCAGTTCACTCACGTTTTTTTCCAAGAAAAAACAGATCAGTTCACATCAGTTTTCATCCGCTTTTCATCCATTTACATCCGTTTTTTTTAACAGAAGAATAATAGGATTTTCTTCCGTTCACAAAAAAACAAATGCAGACATTAACGTATGTAAACAGATGATCATCCGTTTGCATCCGCCAGTCCACAGAAATACATGGGTGTCCGTTTTTCATCCGTAAACAGACAGATGAAAAACGGACATACGGAACGCCCGTGTGAAAGAGTCCTAAATAGGAATGAAATTTAATTTTGTGGCATTTCAATAAAGTTTTAAAAAAGTACACGGTGTGGTGTGTCATTAGAATGCACCCGTCACAGCGCACAACAGTGGCCGCTGGTGTGAACAAAGCCCTTATTCCCCTTTCTACCAACGTACGTTTATAAACAGCCTGTTATTAAAGTGGTTAAAGAAAGCTCACACCCATGAGATTGCTATTGATTGTTACAGCTGGCAAAGGGCTTTTAGGAAAAAAGTGATCCGGGCACCTTTAGAGCTGCCCAATCATGTTTAAGGGGCCCTAATCCTAGGTTCACACCTGTGCGGCCGTGCGGGCTGCGTTTTGCTCGGGCACGAGAGCCCATTCATTTGAATGGACTCCCGTGCCCCGTAGGAAAAGAAGTCCCTGCACTACTCTGGAAAACGCAGCCTCGGTTCCCAGTACGGTTGCGTTTCCCAGTACGGGCGACGTGCCATTAGAACTAATGGTACCTGCCCGCGGGTTCGCAATTCTCTGTGTGGGTGGTGCAGCTGCACGGATTCAGATCCGCAGCGTCACCACCCGTATAGACGTGAACCGGGGGTGAAGGTGAGCATCCCCCACCTCAGCCAGCAGGACTTGCTGTGGATCCCAGGCTCTCCCATTGCTGCAGGTAGCCCAGGACCCTGGTAAACAGTTGTACCATTTAGAGCAGGAGTTGACCAGGTAACATCTGCTTCCCAATACCCCCTAAACCCAGACGTGGCGTACATTGGGGTACTTTAGAGTTCACAGCTGTCCTTCTCCGGCTACTGTAGCTGGGGAAACAGCTAATCAAGCACAATCTATTCTTGATTAGTTACAGTGAACAGCGGGGAAGACCTTGGAGGGTCTAACAGACCCTTGGGGGTTTATTTACTAAAGCTGGAGAGTCCAAAATCAGACTCCCTTCTGCATAGAAACCAATCAGCTTCCAGGTTTCATTGCCAAAGCTTCATTGAACAAGCTGAGGTTAGAAGCTGATTGGTTTCTATGCAGAAGGGAGTCTGATTTTGGACTCTCCAGCTTTAGTAAATAAACCCCTTGATGTCTCTATAAAGAGGACCTGTCACCTGCCCATGCTATCACATAGGGGGCTTGTTAGCCCCCTTGTGATAGCTATATCGTTCAATGAAATAAGAAAATTCAAGTTAAAAAAAATGTGATAAAACAAATTAAAAACACTATGTTTTTTAAAGTTTGATAAAGAAAAAAAAGTGTTTCAAAAAAATAAATTGTAACAAGATATCTAAAAAATATTAATATTAAGAAATTTGAAGGCATTCCGTCACACTCCAATGGGCACACGCACAAGTACATGAACACAAATTGTGCTACATACATTCACCGGACACTTTATGAGGTCTGTCTGTTTAAGTGCTCAGTAACACAAATTACTAATCAGCCAATCACATGGCAGCAACTCAATGCATTCAGGCATGTAGACGTGGTGAAAACGACTTGCTGAAGTTCAAACCGAGCATCAGAATGGAGAAGAAAGGGGATTTAAGTGACTTTGAACGTAGCATGGTTGTTGATGGCAGACGGGCTGGTCTGAGTATTTCAAAAACTGCTGATCTACTGGGATTTTCACGCACAACCATCTCTAGGGTTTACAGAGAATGGTCCGAAAAAGAAAAAAATATCCAGTGAGTGGCAGTTGTGTGGACGAAAATGCTTTGTTGATGTCTGGTTCAAGATGATAGAAAGGCAACAGTAACTCAAATAACCACTTGTTACAACCACGGTGTGAAGAATACCATCTCTGAACACACATGTTGAACCTTGAAGCAGATGGGCTACAGCAGCAGGGTAGCAAGATGTACCTAATAAAGTGCCTGGTGAGTGTATGTTAAGTATTGCCACCAGGGGCGGACTGACAACTCATGGGGCCCCCGGGCAATAGGGGATTATGGGGACCCCCGTGTCCTCGCCCACACCCAAAAAAGCCTATGAAAAAGCTAATGAAAGGTACCAGGGGAATCTCATGGGGCCCCCTACTGACCCTGGGCCCTCGGGCAGTGCCCCGAGTGGCTAAATGTTCAGTCTACCCCTGATTGCCACTAATGTCAAGAGTGACATCAATAATTCTAGGGCCGTAATTCACAGTTAATTTGGGTACTATTTTTTTTTGCGATTCACAGGTTCAAGCAGTTTTAAGGCTTGACATGTTTGGTATCCATTTATTCAACGGAACCCCATTCTATATTTTAACTGGGTATATTATTGTGTTTTGTACTAAACTTAATTTTAGTATACTTTTTTCCTGTTCAACTTACACTTTTAACTTTATTGGAAAACAAATATTGTTTTATTCGGCATTAATAGGGAAACTTCCGAGGATTTCTCACATTTCAAAGAGGTACGTTTCTCAAAGCTGTAGATACTCTAACTTCATGAAGACGGGGAAGACTGCCAATTAAACTGTCACCTTCTTACTGTCAGGGATTTCCTACCATAATTGCCTGGTTCCAAGTCACAAGATCACTTTGTAGTGAATGATGCAACACCATATAAACGTGCAGCCAGCATGATACAAACCTACGCCATGACCCGCTTGAAGGGGAAATGCAGGGAAACACCTGGACGTTTGTATTATACCTCATCAGTAGAAGAAATTGCAAGAGTTTTCCTTTATTTACATACTAGAAAACATGCCATGTGATAATAGAACTGTTCAGCTGAACCCTTTTGGATTTTTTTTAGATTTATTTATTTATTCCTCTAATGCAGTCTTGCTGCATAAACAGTAATAAATGTTGGTGTTTTCTTTTATCTTTTTAATGTACTGGGGTGCTGCAGGGGGGGGGTCCATTTTTTTTTGTAATACATCCACTACGTTTAAAACAACCAAAAAAAAAAAAAAAAAAAAGTCTATTCCCATTCTATATACAGCTAAAATGTTGGAATTTTAGGAATGCATTTACAAATGGATGTAAAAATAGTTAAAATGACATTTTTATATGTTAAAAAAGAATATATTTAAAAAAATCTGAAGAATATATTTTAAAAATATATATTTTTAAAAAAAATTTTTTTTTTAACATATAAAAAAATCATTTTAACCTCTTCACGCCGGCCACACACAAATATGCGGCCTCCTGGCGTCTGGGCCTTGACGCCGAGCGGCCGCACATTTGTGTGCAATTAAGAAAAACATATGTGTTGAGAGCGCGCGCCCTGCACACTCCCAGCATACATGTCCAGTACTCACGGAAAGGTCCCGATCTCCTCTTTCGATCGGGACCTTTCCCGATCATGTGACTGCCGTGACGGCGAATCACGGTGGTCACATGTCCCTAACACCCCGCCCTGCCTCCCGGCTTCTGAAACCCTTAAAGGCCCGGGAGGCGCAGGCACCAAAGGGTTAACATATATTTGTAAATGCATTCCAAAAATGTAGATTTGTATTTTTAAAGACATACAGTATATTTAAAATTTATTGTTAAAAATATTTTTTATATATTTTGTAATAAAAACGCATTTAAACATGGTTTGTGTGTGTGTGTGTGTTGGGGGATCCCATTACTGCTCCTGTCCTGTAGGCACAAAAGGAAGTAAGAGGAATGTCTCCAAAAGTCAGGGAGATGTTTATACACTTCCAGAATTTTTTTTTTCAGCCTACAGGCTAAATAAAAAAAAAAAAATATTTCTCCATCCATGCTATACAGCACAGATGGAGGAATCTCCAGCTATGCTTACTGTATTTTGATTGGATGCAGCTGCTGTTTGGCTGTCAGTTTTCTGCCTGGCTCCTCCGTTTTTTTTAATTGAAAGATGCTGGGCCACCCTCTAAGAGAATTTCAGCTGATTCAACGGGATCCAGACACAATTTGCACAGTGTAAGGCCAGCATGAAGCTCATCCTACACGTCATTCCGTTATTATAATGAATGTAAGTGAAACATCAATGGAGTTTAAAATATGTTGAAATAGGAGCTGATGTCTCCTGGGAAAATGGCAAATTGGAAGCCTATAAAATTACATGGACGATCTAGTCTCACTTTAGATACTCCTCTGATTTCTCCTCTAATCTGTGAGCTCCCCCCTCCCCTGTCAACATCCCCTCCAGCCTGTTTTTTCTTGTTACTTTCATCTTTCTCCTTTTTGCACTAGCCTAATGGCTCTTCGCAAATACTTTCCAGAATTACAATGACATCAGAATGACATTCTTTCTTCCAATTTCCATTAAGATCTGCACTTTTGTAACACCCTTGGTATTCCTGTTACTGGATACATACACACTGTCCTCTGTACTTTGTTCAGAAAAAAAACAATAAAACATTTTTAAACATAAAACATGATATATACATACATATATACACATACATATATATATATACAGTGGGGATCGAAAGTTTGGGCACCCCAGCTAAAAATTTGTATTAATGTGCATAAAGAAGCCAAGGAAAGATGGAAAAATCTCCGAAAGGCATCAAATTACAGATTAGACATTCTTATAATATGTCAACAAAAGTTAGATTTTATTTCCATCATTTACACTTTCAAAATAACAGAAAACAAAAAAATGGCGTCTGCAAAAGTTTGGGCACCCTGCAGAGTTAATATCTTGTACTGCCCCTTTTGGCAAGTATCACAGCTTGTAAACGCTTTTTGTAGCCAGCCAAGAGTCTTTCAATTCTTGATTGAGGTATCTTTGCCCATTCTTCCTTACAAAAGTCTTCCAGTTCTTTGAGATTTCTGGGCTGTCTGTCACGCACTGCTCTTTTAAGGTCTATCCATAGATTTTCAATTATGTTGAGGTCAGGAGATTGTGAAGGCCATGGCAAAACCTTCAGTTTACGCCTCTTGATGTAATCCCCCGTGGATTTCAAGGTGTGTTTAGGATCATTATCCATTTGTAGAAGCCATCCTCTCTTTAACTTCAGCTTTTTCACAGATGGCATCAAGTTACCATCCAAAATTTGCTGAAATTTTATTGAATCCATTTTTCCTTCTACTCGTGAGATGTTCCCTGTGCCACTGGCTGCAACACAACCCCAAAGCATGATTGATCCAACCCCATGCTTAACAGTTGGACAGAGGTTCTTTCATTAAATTCTGTGCCCCTTCTTCTCCAAACGTACCTTTGCTCATTCTGGCCAAAAAGTTCAATTTTACCTCATCGGTCCACAGAACTTGTTTCCAAAATGCATCAGGCTTGTCTATATGTTCATTTGCAAAGTTCAAACGATGATTTTTGTGGTGAGGACGTAGAAGAGGTTTTCTTCTGATGACTCTTCCATGAAGACCATATTTGTACAAGTATCTCTTTATAGTGGAATAGTGTACCACAACTCCAGTGTCTGCCAGATCTTTCTGGAGGGATCGTGCAGTCAAACGTGGGTTTTGAATTGTTTTTCTCACAATCCTGCGAGCTGTTCTGTCTGATATTTTTCTTGGTCTTCCAGATCTTGCTTTAACTTCCACTGTTCCTGATGACTGCCATTTCTTAATTACATTCCGAACAGAGGATATTGACATCTGAAAACGCTTTGCTATCTTCTTATAGCCTTCTCCAGCTTTGTGAGCGTCAACTGTTTTCAGTTTCAGTTTTCTAGACAACTGCTTAGAAGAACCCATGGTGCTGATTGTTGGGGCAAGGTCAGATGAGTCTGGGCATTTAAAACCTTTGAGATTGACATCACCTGGTCTTCCCAGACGATGATTGAGAACAATCCATGACACTGGCAGGTCTCAGCTTTGCAAAGGGGGCAGTGCATGCTATAAATTCTGCAGGGTGCCCAAACTTTTGCAGACGCCATTTTTTTGTTTTCTGTTATTTTGAAAGTGTAAATGATGGAAATAAAATCTAACTTTTGTTGACATATTATAAGAATGTCTAATCTGTAATTTGATGCCTTTTGGAGATTTTTCCATCTTTCCTTGGCTTCTTTATGCACATTAATACAAATTTTTAGCTGGGGTACCCAAACTTTCGATCCCCACTGTACATACATACACACATATACACACCACACACACTATATTGCCAAAAGTATTGGTCGGCCCGCCTTTACACACACACATGAACTTTAATGGCCCCCAGTCTTAGTCCGTAGGGTTCAATATTGAGTTGGCCCCGCCCTTTGCAGCTATAACAGCTTCAACTCTTCTGGGAAGGCCGTCCACAAGGTTTAGGAGGGTGTCTATGCATCTAGGAATGTAGACGTGGTGAAGATGACTTGTGGAAGTTCAAACTGAGCATCAGAATGGGGAAGAAAGGGGACTGAAGTGGCTTTGAACTTGGCATGGTTTTTGGTGCCAGACGGGTTGGTCTGAGTATTTCAAAAAATGCTGATCTACTGAGATTTTCACACACAACCATCTCCAGGGTTTACAGAGAATGGTCCAAAAAAGAGAAAATATTCAGTGAGTAGTAGTTAGTGGATGAAAATGCCTTGTTGATGTCAAAGGTCAGAGGAAAATGGGCAGACTGGTTTGAGATGATAGAAAGGCAACAGTAGCTCAAATAACCACTCGTTATAACCAAGGTATGCAGAATACCATCTCAAAGCAGATGGGTTAAAGCAGCAGAAAACCACAGTGGGTGCCACTCCTGTCAGCTAAGAACAAAAAACAGAGTCTACAATTGGCACAGGCTCATCAAATATGGATAATAGAAGATTGGAAGAACGTTGCCTGGTCTGATGAGTCTCAATTCCAGCTGCGACATTCAGATGGTAGGATCAGAATTTGGCGTAAACAACATGCCTTGTATCAACGGTTCATGGATGTGGAGCCGACAAATCTGCAGCAACTGCGTGATGCTATCATTTCAATATTGACCAAAATCTATGAGGAATGTTTCCAACACCTTGTTGAATCACAAAGAATTAAGGCAGCTCTGAAGGCAAAAGGGGGTCCATCCCGGTACGAGCAAAGTGTACCTAATAAAGTGGCAGTTGAGTGTATATTTGGGGCATTCAAGTCAGACTTTAGAGTTTATACAATAATAGAACAAACTTCAAGGGATGGAAACTGCATTTATTTTCAACATGCTCCCCTGCTACATTTATACACTTATCCCAGCCTTTAACTAATGCCTGGAAAGCTTCGGCCAGTGCGCCTGAACCATCCTAGGCCAGCCGGCTTCACTTCGTCATCATTCTGTTCACCGTTCACACAGAAACATTAATTTCTTGTGCAATTTCATCACACGTTATGCGTCGATTATCCAGGATCAGGCGTTCGACGCGCTGAATGTTCACAGGAATGACTGCTGTGGACTGGGAACGACCGCAAACGGGACTGTCACTGATGGACGTACGGCCATCTTTGAATCATTTACACCATTCAGATATCTTACTGCAGCTGGGCGTCTCATCACCATACGGTGCTTGAAGTCTTCTGTAGATATCCGCGGGTTTTACGCCTTCCTTCACAAGAAACTTCATCACAACACGCTGTTCCATGAACACACTGATACTGTTGTCTGCCAGCTTTTTTTTTTCATTCATTCATTTGTGCCCTTTTGCAAAATTAATTTAATCTTATAAACTGCAAGAATCATCACCGTTTAGACAAAAATACCACTTTCCGCTCCCTGAAGACGCCAAGTGACGAAACGCGTAGGGTGGAGCCTTGCAGTGATGTCACCACGTTCCGTAAGCTGCCGGCGTCTCCGGCTTTTGAAGCGGTTTTATGTGTTTGTGGTTTATGCTAGTGTCGGCTTACGGCACTAAAAAATGTGAGTTGTTTGGATATAAAGCTTTTAAATAAAAACTGCTATACAGTATTACACTATTTCCTGCTCTGTTCTCTTCTTTGAGCCTATATGGTATACGAAGATCCATACATTATAAGAAAGACCTTCTGCTGCCGATCATCAGTCTGCAGACCATTGCTCCCAGCACTAACATGCGATTTGCTAGTTTACAATTTTACTAGCAATTTGCTCTGGTCAGTTCATTCAATTTTATTGATGGAGTTTTGCACAATTGGTGTTGGATTTTCAACATTATGACGCTTTGAATTGAAAGACAGAGACATTTTTTGAATCACTTATATATGTTGTATTTTTTATGAATACTTGCACAATTTTTTACTTTTTTTTTTTTTTTTTTTTTTGCATCACTGTCACAAAAATAGGTTTAATTAGCGCTACACTTTCACTTTGATTTTCAAAAATACCACTTACCTAATATACACACTTTTAAAACATGGACATGACTACCACGATTCTATTCCTTTAAATAGTTAATACTTTCACAGTTTTATCATTTTATTGCTGTTGAGATTGAAAGTTCAACATGCCTGCTGACGCAGTTCACTGCTGACAACCAGAGTGAAAGAAACCTCCAAATCGAAGTCCCCACCCTCTGTGTAGATAAAGTCAAATCTAGACTACGGTTATGATTATGGAAAAAATTATGACATCAGAAATGACAGTAGAAACAGTTCTGACTATAGTTCAGGACCTCCACATTTCCTATTATGACACCCAGGGCTTTTCCTATGTAGTCAATTTACCTTTTCGAATTTTCAAATCTTATTTTTATGACAATTATTACCTTCAGTGTTTCTGCAAGGTATCTATAGCCCTGGCCAAAAGGTTTGAGAATGACAAAAATATTAATTAACCTGCAATGAAAATACGTGCAGTCATCATTGCTTTGCACAAAAAAGGAATTCACAGGCAAGGATATTGCTGCTACTAAGATTGCATCTAAATCAACCATTTATTGGATCATCAAGAACTTCAGGGAGAGAGGTTCAATTGTTGTGAAGAAGGCTTCAGGGTGCCCAAGAAAGTCCAGCAAGTGCCAGCACCATCTCTTAAAGTTGATTCAGCTGCGGGATCGGGACACCACCAGTGCAGAGCTTGCTCAGAAATGGCAGCAGGCAGGTGTGAGGGCATCGGCATGTACAGTGAGAAGACTTTTGGAGAATGGCCTGGTGTCAAGAAGGACAGCAAAGAAGCCATTTCTCTCCAGGAAAAACATCTGCAACAGACTGATATTTTGCAAAAGGTACAGAGATTGGACTGCTGAGAATTGGGTTAAAGTCATTTTCTCTGATGAATCCCCTTTCCAATTGTTTTGGGCATCCGGAAAAAAACCTTGTCCGGAGAAAAGGTGAGCGCTACCATCAGTACTCTGACATGCCAACAGTAAAGCAGCCTGAGACCATTCATGTGTGGGGTTGCTTCTCAGCCAAGGGAGTGGGCTCATTAATGAAGAATGGTACAAAAACATCCTCCAAGAGCAACTTCTCAAAACCATCCAAGAACAGTTTGGTGATGAACAATGCCTTTTCCAGCACAATGGAGCACCTTGCTATAGGGCAGTGTTTCTCAACTCCAGTCCTCATGGACCCCCAACAGGTCATGTTTTCAGGATTTCCCTCAGATGAAACAGCTGTGGTAATTACTAAGGCAGTGAAACTGATCAAATCACCTGTGCAAAATAATGGAAATCCTGAAAACATGACCTGTTGGGGGTCTATGAGGACTGGAGTTGAGAAACACTGCTATAGGGCAACAGTGATGGCTAAGTGGCTTGGGGAAAAAAACATCAAAATTTTGGATTCATGGCCAGGAAATTCCCCAGACCTTAATCCCATTAAGAACTTGTGGTCGATCCTCAAGAGGTGGGTGAACAAAAAAACCCCACAAATTCTGACAAACTCCAAGCATTGATTATGCAAGAATGGCCTGCCGTCAGTCAGGATGTGGCCCAGAAGTTGAGTGACAGCATGCCAGGTCGAATTGCAGAGGTCTTGAAAAAGAAGGGTCAACACTGCAAATATTGACTCTTTGCATAAACCTAATATATTGTCAATAAAGGCCTTTGACCAGGGGTGGACTGACAACTCATGGGGCCCCTGTGTCCATGCCCAAACTCAAAAAAGCCTATGAAAAAGGTACCAGGGGCATCTCATGAGGCCCACTACTGACCCCGAGCCCTCGGGCACTGCCCGAGTTTCCAAATGGTCAGTCCGTCCCTGCCTTTGACACTTATGAAATGCTTGTATAACATAGTAGCATCTGACAAAAAGATCTAAAAACACTTTTGAATTTGTGAAAATGAATGCACGTGCATGTTTAAATATACAGTGGTAAATATTTTTTATTGATATATTTGTATTGATAATATATAAATTAAAAAGAGGAATCAGAAATATAAATAACAACCTAAAATTGGCAGAATTAGACATTCCGATTGGGAGTTGAATGAGAAGACCATTTAAATTAATTTATTTTTTAGGAGTTATCGTTAACCACTTGTCCTCTGCCCTATAGCAGAAATACTGCAACAGGACGGCAGGGCTGCGCAAAATCACATATATAAACATGATTTGCATTTCCAGATAGGGGCCCCTACCCGCGCCGCTATAGATGGCAATCAATGGGTCTCAGGCACTCAGCGAACGTCGGGGAAAGCTGACAGGGGAGAGACCTGTGTTAACAACATAGGTCCCTCTGCTGTTAGCATGGACATGCTGCTTTGTATCTCTCTGCACAGCATGTCTCCCTATAAAACACAGCACATGCAGTAAAACACACACACAGTTAACCCTTTGATCACCCCAGATGTTAACCCCTTCCTGCCCAGTGTCATTAGTAGTGTCAGTGCTTTTTTATTAGCACTGATCACTGTATTAGTGTCATTGGGGATGTCAGTGGCAGTTAGTTCTCAACCAGTGTGAGAATGCCCGCCGCAGTCCTGCTATAAGTTGCTGATCGCCGACATTACTAGTATAATAAAAATTAAAATTCCAGTATATATACACCGCTATTTGTAGACGCTATAACGTTTACGTAAACCAATTAATATACACGTATTGGGATTTTTTTTTAGCAAAGACATGGAGCAGAATACATTTTGGCCGAAATTTATGAAGAAATTTGATTTTTTAATTTTTGTTATTGGATATGTTTTACAGCAAAAAGTAAAAAATATTTTTTTTTCCCCAAATTGTAGGTCTTTGCTTATAGCGCAAAAAATAAAAATTCGCAGAGGCAATCAAATACCACTAAAAGAAAGCTCTATTTGTGGGAAAAAAAGGACATACATTTAATTTATGTACAGTGTTGCACGACTGCGCAATTGTCAGTTAATGTAACGCAGTGCAGAGGGCAAGTGGTTAAGTTTTCATCTCCCCTCCTGTGCCTCTATGGAATATCTTACCATTTATCATGTATATTTAACGGGAATTTCCGCTCTAGCTTATACAGCTAAAAACACAAGTGAAATAGCCAGACATTAACCCTTTTGCCAACCAAAGGTTTTTATTTTTTTTTTATAACGTATTCAGCCTGTCTGGTGACAGCATAGCCAGGTAGGTGACTAGCTTTTATCTACTGTAGTTGTGTCATCACCCTGCCCCCATCTTGTCATTGGACTTTTTTTTTACGTAATGCAGACTAGAATACATTTTTCTACCCAGAATTTGGATTTAAAAGGTAGACCAGTATGCTTTAAGCAAAGACATATTTATTGCACATTTTTTAGTCTAACCCCTGCTTACTTGGTTTTTGGTGCTGCACCATGAATGTATTCACCAACCTAGCGGATCCAGCATTGTCCTGCTCCGATCTGGTTCTCTTCTTCGCCCCACTTGGTCCCGTACTTCCATCTTCTTGGCCGGCCCCTTCCACCTTTCTCAATGAAGAAACATGCCTCCTTGGATAGGTGACATACAAATCCCAGGTGACACAGCAGGAAAAGTGCACGTTATACACCTAGGCGAGCGACATGAATTGGGGGGGGGGGGGCAATTGGGGGGGCAGAGGTTTCTTCTTATTATTATTATTATACAGGATTTAAATAGCGCCAACAGTTTGCTCAGCGCTTTACAATATAAAGGGAGACAATACAGCAACAATACAGTACAAGAGGGTTAGGAGGGCCCTGATCCTGGGAGCTTACAATCTAAGAGGGAGGGGCTAGTGGTACAAAAGGTAACAACTGTGGGGGATGGACTGACAGGAGAAATATTAGCTGAAGGCGGGATAGGCTTCCCTGAAGAGATAGGTTTTCAGAGATCGCCTAAAAGTGGGCAGTGTAGGCGACAGTAGGATAGATTGGGGTAGAGAGTTCCAGAGGATGGGGGAGGCTAAGAAAAAAAATGCCCGAGGAGGAAAGAAAAAAGTATTCTGAGACCATGACAACTCCCTCTTAATATGCACACCCAATAATTTGATAGTATTCTTTCTTTCAACCTCCTCTTCACCTCTGTACTGTATATCAGCCAATGATTGATCTTTCTAGATCTCCTATAGAGGTCAATTAATGAACCAAATTGCTGTAAGAATGTCACAGCGTTCGCAAAGCCGCTGTGAATAAACTCCCGTAATGTGTCTAACAAGTTTATTTCCTATGATCACTGACTCCATCTAGCGGCCATAATGCGGTATTTTTTTTTCCTGATTGGAGTATTTCAGGAAAATACTGCCTTATTGCCGCTAGATGTTGCCGACGATCATAGGATATACACATTTTAGGGATTATTTTCGGGATTATTCGTGATGGCTGCATGGATGATGGGACATTTGCACAGTGACTTTTTTTTTTTTTTTTTAAATAAATAGACCCTCAAGCAGGGTTGTATTTGCCTAGGGCGGCATTTTTTTTTGGGGGGGGGGCAGCTCTGTCCCTCGGTAGAAGGGATGGAAGAAGGGACACACCTGGCATGGGGACCTGGTGGGTTCCGAGAGAGGCTGCGAGTTTCATGACGGTGTATGCACAGCCCGACTCTTATTCCCGGGGATGTCCGGAGCTGTGAAGGTGAGTGTCTCTCTCTCTTGCCATGGGGGTTGGTGGCTGGTGCATGGGGGGCAGTGGTAGTGGAAGGCTCTCTCGGGTGGGAGGCAGGGCTGTTGTTGGTCAATGTCCGGATCTCTCTGCGGGGGGCACCGATTTTTGTGTTGCCTACGGGAGCACAAAACCTAAATACACCACTGCCCTCAAGTGTTACACAAAAAGTTATTTTATACAGAAATAACACTGTTGTATCAAATAATTTATTACGATTTAATTGAAGTATACGCAGATATAAACAACATATAAAATATATGGATGTAAAATCGCTGTACCTCATTGCATCTGCTGCCCATTCGGCGTCTAGGCCACCTTCAGGTTTGTAGTTTTTCGGTGCAAGCCCCAATTTGGAGAGATGAAACACAAATCTTTATGTATCTGTTGTCACTTCAAGCAAGCTGCTGGCAGGGTGCAGAACTACTTAAGGCTTGCTAAAAGCTTGCTACCGGCTTGTTTGAACCCCTTCCTGACAGCCATGCACATATACAGTATATGGCAGCGTGACCGTGGGCTTAAACGTTGTGCCGTCACATATATGCATACAACGGTTATCCCGTGCTGGGGTAGCGCTCACTTGACACCCTCCCGTAGGAGTTGGTAGGACGAGCTCCCGATCAAGAGATCACAAGATTGGGAGCAAGTCTATGGTGTCAAATCCTCCTAAAGCACAGCCTCCTGCTGGCAGAAAGGGTTTGAAGTGACAACAAGACTTTCTGTAAGATCTGTTTTTAACATCTCCACACTGGAACTGAAGTTTTCTTTGAAAGCATATTGAACGCTTTGCAAAAGCTTGCTGTACATACTACTCTTTTACAAGCCGAACAAGACGTAAGCGGTTACTCCTACCGCTAAGTGATTAAAGCTGAATTCCAGGAGTCGAGCCACTTTATAAATTTGCTGGGCTACACTATGGGTTAACTCCAGCAAGGCGAATGCCAACTCATGGACTTGTCTCTTTTATTTGCATCTGGCAGTTTTACTGAGCGCAGGGAGCACAGCTTTGGCTATACTCCCGGTGCTCTGACAGGAGAGATGCTGCTTTCTGATACAGTAGCAGCTCTTCCCTCCCCTCTCCTCTGTTGTCAATTCAACAGAAGGCTTTGTATTTTGTGAATGGGTTCGCAAAATACAAAGCACTCAGTGACTGAGCAGAAAGGGGCGGGCAGAGCAGCTTAAGACAAGTCTGCAGGAGCTGAAACCTGAAGGTCCAGCATTGGAAAGCTGGATAGTGATAGCTATGCTCCCGGTGCTCAGTAAAGATAAAAAATTGTAAATTACAGAAATAATTCCATGAAGTGGCATGCACCTCATGGACCTAGCTCTGGCAGTATGACCGAGCACCGGAATGCAGCTATAGCTACACTCCTGGTTCTCAGACACATTGATGGTAGAGACACTTCTTTTTTTATACAGCAGCAGCTCTGCCCAACCCTCCCTTCAGCTGTGATTTGGCAGGAGGAGGGTAAAGACAGGCAGGGTGGCTGAATACAACTCTGCAGCTGCAGGAGCTGAGACCTGAAGGTCCAGTGTCGGAGCACCAGAAGCATAGAGATAGCTGTGCTCCCGATGCTCAGGAAAAATAAAAACTGTAAATTAAAGAGAGGTGGCATGTACCTTGTTGATTTAACCCTTAGCATCCCATAACATTTTAGAAAGTTTTTGAATTCCTGGAGTTCAGCTTTAACAAATCTCAACATAGGGTACCCCCCCCAAAAAAAAAACTGTAGCCACTAAAGGGCAGATTGTCTGAGCATGCAGTTTTATGGGTGTAGGAGGAGGGAGGGGAAGAACAGACTATCCAATGAAATCACAGGGGAAAAAAGAGCGGTTGGCTAAAACTACCCAATGCGGCAACCACTAGTTCCACCGAGAATGTACAGATAGCCTTTGCAGACACATCCTGGCTTTATTGCCCCATACCAATCAATCAGATTCAAGGGTCCATTGTTCCTCATTACGTACTGCACTTTATAATTGTATCTGGTTGACATCATGGGCCAGTTTGCAGATTCAAAGGTTCATTGTTGCTCATTTCCTAATGCAGGTTACAACTTTGTTTGGTTTATGTTAGGAAGCTTTCGAAAAAGTAGGACCTGAAGGTGGCCATGCCCAGCTCAACATCTGCATGTAAAACAAGAAACTCCAGCAACCTGCCAAAATAAAAAAAAATAAATCTGTGAAGGAAGGATAATCATTCCTAGAGCAAAAAAGGCAAACAAAGCTTTCTGAGAACGTGTGTTGCAGATCCCAGCAAAACCCCATTCTTGCTTCTGGATGGGTCAACCTTGATGAGCAGCATAAGATATCAGTTTTCAGAAGAATAGAGGAGCAACGAAACATAATTTATCTCCAGTAAGTAAAACCTCTGTTGATTCACAACACAACAATCCTATCCCAGCCTTCATTGGAAAATGACTGTATTGGAATGCATCCTTCATTCTCAAAAGGTCTTATCAAAAAGTAAACTTGTCAAAAGGAAAAGTATTACGAAGCCAAGCAAATTAAAGCAGGAATGCCTTTTTGCTTACGCCTTGTCTGGAGCATCCCAGAAGCCCCTGATCTCAAACCCCCTCAGTTTGCAAATATCCGCTTAATTTTCCCTGCAGCAAAGTCAAAACTCTTGCTCGTTCTGACATACCATAATGCAAATGGAATTAAAGTCACTAGGGGGGAGTGCAGGAAGAATGTATGTATACGGATAGGAAAGGCCATGACTCACTTCAGACTTCTAGAGCATACTCAGGGTTTCCTGGGCCCCTCAGGGCAATACTTCAACTCAACCCGTACAAGTGAGGGCCCAATAATAAAGTGAAAGCAAATTAGAAAGGGGAACAGAAAAGGACTCGGGGCTAATCATGTCAATAGCTGGTATCTTATGGTATCTGGTTTTAGGCAGAACCTTTATTTTTCAATCTTTCCACATGGGTTACCTTCAAGTATGCAGGCATCTTGGGGCATCTGCTTTAATCTTGCATAACTTTTCCTAAAGGACAGGTTTACATAAAGGAGGACACCGTCCGGATAAAAAGTATGGGAGCTGCAGCTACCAACTTGGATATTCATAGTGTAGGCACCAGGCCTGGAGAGGAGACCTTTCTCCTCTGTATTTACACAAATTAGGCCCATTTCATATGGGCTTCAGCTTGTATAAGAGCAGTGTGAACAACAAAGCATTTGCAGAGCTTTCAGCAAGCTTTGATGAAGCTTTTAAAGTACCATTCAGCTCAAGTTTGTAAATGTTGAACAAAGATCCTAATGGAAATGCTGATTGCCCCTGTAAATAAGCTGCTAGCAGGCTTCAGCACTTCATGAAGCTTGTTAAAAGCCTTCTGAACCTGCTGGCAGCTTGCTTAAAGTGGCCATCAGCACTCACATTAGGATCTGTTTTCAGCATTTACAAACTGGAGTTAATTGTACTTTAACCCCTTGGCACCGGCGCCTCCTGGTCCTTTAAGGGTTTCAAAAGCCGGGAGGCGGAGTGGGGCTTTAGGGTCGCTGTCACATGATCAGGAAAGGTCCCAATCGAAGAGGAGATCGGGACCTTTCCGTGAGTACCAGACATGTGTGCTGGGAGCACGCAGGGCGCGTGCTCTCAGCACGTTTTTCTTAATTGCATGCAAATGTACGGCCACTCGGCGTCTAGGACCAGAGGCCTGGAGGCCGCACATTTTCATGTGCGGCCGGCACCAAGAGGTTAAGGGTAGATTTAGACGTGCGTCTAAATCTCCCCTTGCCTCTGACGCCTGATCTGCTTCTGGATCGGGCTCCAGAGGCTACTAACAGGTGCTGAGTAAGCAATCGGATGCCTCCTCAATGCCTGTTTTAACCCATTTTTTCCAAAGATTGCATTGGGGTGTTAGCGGCGATTCCCCATTGACTTGAATGTATAGCATTCAGCGGGATTTCCGCTCACCAACTGCCACATGTCGGGTCAACTTAGCTGCAGCTGTGAAGCATCGTGGCTGTGGCATGTAAACATCCCCACCCCACTGCCTATTTTAGCTTGGGGGGGGCATTGGACAGCAAAAACGCAGCTCAGCTGTACATTTTTGAAGTCCCCCAACCACAAGTTTAAACAAGGCCTAAAAGTTTTAACAAAGCCTGCTGAAAGCTCTGCAAATGCTCTGCATGCTGAAGCTTTAGGGACGCAATGACCAGTAACAAGTATGTAGCCAGTGAAGTCGGATCTCCTGAGCCACATACTCAATCCATAGTGGCTCACAAATCAAGACTGAGCATTATTGTCCCAGATCTTGCAGCGGCAGTCCCTACGTTTGTATCCAGACTGAGGCGCCTGACTGAGGCATTAAAGCAGCTTAAATATTGCAACATACAACATACAAACCTGTCCATCACTTATAGAATTTCATAAATATCCCCTGGCACTGATAAAAAAAATAAATAAATAAAATGCACCATTAATTTAATTGCAGGACATTGATCGATCGGTGTAAAAAAGCATGGAACTTCACACTGAATCTCATTGAACACTGTACAGCCCACTCCATGGAAATGGAAGCGAGGACACTCAATAGCACTGATTGTACAAATGTTTTAAAAACAAATGCATAGGAAGATCATTATAGTTCATTAGCAGCATTTCAAGGAACTGAAGAGAACCGGTCCTTGTTGGACATTTGCAGTAATCTGAATCTCCACTCTCAGGTTATAACAGTGCAGCTCTACTTCCTAATCCTTGTACACACAGGCTCCAGTCTGTAGGATGGTATTTATATCATCACGTATAGGAGCAACGTTCACTTTCAGCAAGCTTTGGCCAGTTTTCTTGAAGACTTTAGGGTCCCGTTCAGTTCCAGTTTGATGAATGTTAAGCACAGATCCTAATGGAAATGCAGACCATCACTGTACACAAGCTCCTAGCATCGCAGTCGGCTTAGGCACAACCTGAAACTTGATCAACCTCTTGGCGCAGGCGCCTCCCGGCCCTTTAAGAGTTTCAGAAGCCGAGAGGCGGGGCGGGGTTTTAGGGCCACGTGACTGCCGTGATTCGCCATCACGGCGGCCACATGATCGGAAAAGGTCCCAATCGAAAGTGGAGATCGGGACCTTTCCGGGAGTAGCGGACATAGGTGCTGGGAGCGCGCAGAGCATGCGCTCTCAGCACATATGTATTTTTTAACTGCACGTAAATATGCGGCCGCTCGGCGGCAAGGCCCAGACACCGAGAGGCCGCATATTTGTGTGCGATCTGCATCAAGGGGTTAAAGCCTGCTGAAGCTGGTTAGAAACTTGCTTAACCACCTCAAGTCCGGACACTTTCACCCCCTTCCTGCCCCGGCCAATTTTCAGCGCTATCACATTTTGAATGACAATTGCGCGGTCATGCAACAATGTACCCGTGTGAATTTTTTAGCATTTTTTTGAGACAGATAAAACTTTATTTTGGTGGTATTTATTCACCACTTGGATTTTTATTTTTTTTTCTATATAAATGAAAAAGTCCAAAAATTTTGAAAAAAAAAGTCTTTTTCTTACAAAATTTTGCAATTAAATAATCTTTCATCATAAATCTTGGCCAAAATGTATTCAGCTATCTTTTTAGTAAAAAAAAAAAAAAATAACCCAAATTAGTTTATAACCAAAAATTATAATTGTTTTACATTTTTTTATATTATTTATGTTTTTTTAACATACTGTCACAGTACAGTGTCACCACTACTTGTGGGGGGTGATGAAGATTTATTTATTTATTTATTTTATTACACTGATTGCTTTTACACTCATAAAGGTTGTTAAAGAAATCATTTCTCCTTCTCTCTGGCTTCATTCTTGCAGCCATTGAGAAATACTGTGAGAGCTGTGATTGGTCACAGCTTGTTACATGGTATAGGGCTGTTGTGAATAGCCTTGTACCATGTGACCTCTGTGATCATTCACAGATTTCACAAGTAGTAAGCAATGATGTCAGAAGTGAACAAAGGAACAAAGATGAGGCTGTCAATCACAGGCTGTGCGCTGGAGCTCCCTCCCCTATCACCTTTTTTTACCTAAAAACTTGTCAGAAGTGACTCACGCAGATAGCAGAGGAAGGAGGCAGCAGACAGAAATGACACTTTCTCTGGATGGAGACAAGTACACATTATAGAGGGATATGATTTTTTTTTTTTCATATTTCATGTCTGAGGTTTACAACCATTTTAAATATTCTCAGGGCTGAGGTTTGCTTGAGAAGCTGTAACAAAGCTGCTGGAAGCTATGAAAAAGCTGAAGTATGTGTACACAAGGCTTTAGAGATTACTTGATTCTTGGTTATTTACTTTCTGCGAATGTCATTTGACAGGGAGAGAAAACAACTGAATAAATGCACAAAGAAGTGTCAGCCTGACAGCAGACATGCCGGTCCTTACAGCCGGATACATCTGCTCTGACGGGTAGATAATTCAATTGAAAAAAATGCATACATATCCGTTCCTAGGAGGAAAGACTGCACATCTGTGATAACTTCAGAAAGGAGATTCAGATTCTTAAAAAAAAAACAATAAAAAAAAAACAAAAAAAGAAAAAACAGAAACCAATTAGTTGGTATTCAGCCTTCTACCACTTGCGGTATCATTCCTGACCTGACTGCATGAAATATTTCTGCCTTAAATTTCTCTTCTTAATACTGATTTGGCAGCTCGGGCATTTTGCAGGTTTCTGAAAGAAAATAAAGATAAGGCGATCACAATGACTTGGAGGGCAAGCAGATATTTGAAGGCGCATATGATTTGTATATCTACACAGAGAGAGGATACAGACAGCGATAGAAACAAAAGTTCTGGTTCTTATACCTACTGAAAACTTTAAGAAAATTAAAATGAAAACATTTTTGGCTGGAGTTGGGCTTTAACCACTTGCCGACCACAGATAGACGAATGAAGGCTTCACTGCAGCCAGCCAGTTCTGAGAGGGCGTCATAGCCCCTTTATTATAAAGTTTGTGTGCACCTAAGTACACAGCCTGCTGGTTCCCAGTAAACTTGTACACAGAGTTAGAGGCTTCATTCCTCCCAAGACTCTTTGAAGCCTCTGGACTCCAGAACCCCATTCAGGAATTACAAAAACCCCCAAAAACTGAAAAAAAAAAAAACAATTTTCTCCGTTCATAGTATTCATTGTTGAGCTTCTCAATCTGCATCCTTGGGAACCAAGGCCATTTACCTCTTTTTACATAGTGGCAGGGCACAGCACTGTCAGAACACCTACAGATTTAAAATTGTAACATGTTGCTTTTAACCACAAGAAAAGGTGGCTTGAAAACGGATCAAGAACAAAAGAAAAAAAGACGATCCTGACAAGCAGATGGCCATCACTAGACCTGAACATCAGACAGCCCCTTTATTATAAAGTTTGTGTGCACCTGAGTACACAGCCTGCTGGTCCCCTGTAAACTTGTACACAGGGTTAGAGGCTTCATTCCTCCCAAGACTCTTTGAAGCCTCTGGACTCCAGAACCCCTTTCAGGAATTACAAAACCTCCCAAAAACTGAAAAAACTATTTTCTCCGCTCATAATAGCCATTGTGGAGCTTCTCAATCTGCATCCTTGGGAACCTTGCAGGCCATTTACCTCTTTTTACATAGTGGCAGGGCACAGCACTGTCAGAACACCTACAGATTTGTAACATGTTGCTTTTAACCACAAGAAAAGGTGGCTTGAAAACAGATCAAGAACAAAAGAAAAAAAGACGATCCTGACAAGCAGATGGCCATCACTAGACCTGAACATCAGACAGCCCCTTTATTATAAAGTTTGTGTGCACCTGAGTACACAGCCTGCTGGTCCCCTGTAAACTTGTACACAGGGTTAGAGGCTTCATTCCTCCCAAGACTCTTTGAAGCCTCTGGACTCCAGAACCCCATTCAGGAATTACAAAAACCCCCAAAAACTGAAAAAAAAAAAAACAATTTTCTCCGTTCATAGTATTCATTGTTGAGCTTCTCAATCTGCATCCTTGGGAACCAAGGCCATTTACCTCTTTTTACATAGTGGCAGGGCACAGCACTGTCAGAACACCTACAGATTTAAAATTGTAACATGTTGCTTTTAACCACAAGAAAAGGTGGCTTGAAAACGGATCAAGAACAAAAGAAAAAAAGACGATCCTGACAAGCAGATGGCCATCACTAGACCTGAACATCAGACAGCCCCTTTATTATAAAGTTTGTGTGCACCTGAGTACACAGCCTGCTGGTCCCCTGTAAACTTGTACACAGGGTTAGAGGCTTCATTCCTCCCAAGACTCTTTGAAGCCTCTGGACTCCAGAACCCCTTTCAGGAATTACAAAACCTCCCAAAAACTGAAAAAACTATTTTCTCCGCTCATAATAGCCATTGTGGAGCTTCTCAATCTGCATCCTTGGGAACCTTGCAGGCCATTTACCTCTTTTTACATAGTGGCAGGGCAGAGCACTGTCAGAACACCTACAGATTTGTAACATGTTGCTTTTAACCACAAGAAAAGGTGGCTTGAAAACAGATCAAGAGCAAAAGAAAACAAGGATCCTGACAAGTTGATGGCAGATGGCCATCACTACACCTGTTTGTCCAGTTAAGTGTTATTATAAAAAGTCAACATTGCTATATAAAAAGGACAAAACACAGACTAACCTTAAGATGTTCTACCCAGCATATCCTACAACAGTAGAAGAGACATGATACGCATCTATAGGGAACAGAGCCTCTCAAGGTACATTGTGGACACGGTGGACCTTCTGCAAAAAAAAAAGACCAAGTCACGTTATACTGCATTCATTTCTAGGGTACTGTAGCTATAACGAATATGGACGAAAAATCCAGTGAACCCATAACTTGCTGTTGTTGGTGGGCACCACCTCTCTTGCACTGAAATCCCAAGAAGTTGTCAGTGTTTCCTATCCCTGCACCACTCCACGTACAAACATTAAAGAGGAACTAAATCAGTTTCTATAAAAAAATAGCAGCTACAAATACTGTAGCTAATGGCTTTTAAAAATCAGGTACTCACCAGTCCATGGAATCCAACGCGGTCTTCCCACAGGCGATTCTTCTCACTGCTACCGGTGGCCAGCGCTGCCATCTTTGATTTGGGAGCTCCCAGCCAGCTACCCCATGTGCATGAATGCATCACATGTCCCAGGAGACAGAGGAACAGAGTGGGAGCAGGAATTGTGAAAGTAGGAGAAAGTAGGAGTGGGTGCCTACAAAAAAAAAAAAAGGGCAAGGGTGGAGGGGAGAGGAGGATGAGCGGTACTTTTGCTTTTGAGAGAAGACCCACTTTATTTCTTTCCCAGCAAAACATTGCTGCTACCTTAACCAATTCAAGTCCGGACACTTTCCCCCCTTCCAGTCCAGGCCAATTTTCAGCTTTCAGTGCTGTCGCACTGTGAATGAAAATTGCGCGGGCATGCAACACTGTACCCATATTAATTTTTAGCATTTTTTGAGACATATAAAACTTTATTTTGTTGGTATTTATGCACCACTGGGATTTTTAGTTTTTTTTGCTATATAAATGAAAAAGTCCAAAAAATGTAAAAAAAAGTTTTTCTTATAAAATTTTGCAAATAAATAATCTTTCTTCATAAATCTTGGCCAAAATGTATTGTTATCTTTTTAGTAAAAAAAACAATTACCCAAATTAGTTTATAACAAAAAATTATAATTTTTAAAAAAGAATTTTTGACATTTTTATTTAATTTTTTATTATATTATTTATGTTTTTTTTTTAACATACTGTCACCCTAGCAGTACAGTGTCACTATAGTGACACCAACAAAGTCCTACTACACCACTTCCCATCATAGGGTGACCACATTCCGTCTCTCAAGTGTTCTCCTGTGTTGTCACCCTATCACTCCACTGCTCTTCTGTTGTCACCATCAGAAAAACCCACCCTGAGAAATTATTATAATTATACAAGATTGATATGGTGCCAACAGTTTGCTCAGCGCTTTACAATATAAAGGGAGACAATACAACAATACGGTTCAATGCAAGAGGGTTAGGAGGGCCCTGATTCTTGGAGCTTACAATCTAAAAGGGAGGGGCTGGTGGTACAAAAGGTAGTAACTGTGGGGGATGGATGGTAGGAGGAATAGAAGATTCCAGTATTAGCTGAGGGCAGGATAGGCTTCCCTGAAGAGATAGGTTTTCAGAGATCGCCTAAAAGTGAGCAGAGTAGGCGACAGTCTGATAAATTGGGGTAGAGAGTTCCAGGGGCTGGGTGAGGAAAAGAAAAAAAAAAGCCCAAGGAGGAAAGAAAAAAATATTTTGAGACCATGAAAACTCCCTCCTAATATGCACACCCAAAAATTTGATAGTATTCATTCTTTCAACCTCCTTCCCACCTCTATACTGTATATCAGCCAATGATTGATCTTCTTTGATCTCCTATAGAGGTCAATTAATCTCTTCACACCGGCTGCACACAAATGTGTGACCTCCCGGCGCCTGGGCCTAGAGCGGCCGCACATTTGTGTTCTATTAAAAAAGGACATATGTGCCGAGAGCGCGCGTCCTGCGCGCTACCAGCACACATGTCCGGTACTCACGAAACGGTCCCGATCTCCTATTTCGATCGGGACCTTCCCCGATCATGTGACCGCCGTGACGGCGCGTCACATGACCCTAAACCCCGCCCCGCCTCCCAGCATCTGGAACCCTTACAGGGCCGGGAGGCGCCGGCGTGAAGGGGTTAATGAACCAAATTGCTGTAAGAATGTCACATTCGCAAAGCCGTTCTGAATAAACTCTTCATTGCTGCCTTCAGAAAATGAATTACATAGTAATAATCCTTGGAGCTTACAATCTAAGAGAAATGCCGTGCCGCCATCGCTGGAACGTATGTAGACAGGAAGTGGCTACAAGGAAATCTACCAAAAGATGACAAAATAGAGAAAGCTAGTATTTTCCTTTGAAAAACCATGCAATTGTTTCAACACAGCTCACTGGAATCTGGTTGCAACATGGGGAAAAATTGGGAGAAACGAGGAAATGGGATTCCCATTAATCAGCATCATCTACTGTACAAATACAGGATGACTATTTATTTTGTCCATTTTTAAGATTCATCAGAACATCTCAGCATACACAGACCACATACAGTCCTTGAAACTGAAGGGAAGTACTTTAGGAAACTGAATGTCATTCAGTTCGGACTCACAGTACTTTGTCTATGTAAGATCATTTGCATCAAGCAGATCAAATGATGTATTATTATTATTATTTTTTTGCGCATATAAGTTTCATGCTATTTGTTCCCTGAATAAGGAAGCAGGGTAAGTTATGTCATTCAGTATGACTGGTCACTGCCGAAAAGTTTACTTCTGCTTTCTTTCTAGAGAAGCGCCTTCCTTCACCTATTACCATAACTAAGTTATTGCTAAGCCCAGAGACGGGGGGCCTTACAGGAAAAGCCCAGCCACCATTTCATGGCCTGACCAGAAACATGGGGTCTACAAAACAAAACAAGGAGAGACAGGATTCCCATTCATCAGCGTCACTTTTTTTGTACAAGTACAGGATGTCTGTATTTATTTTTTCCATTTTTAAGATTTATCAGCCTACACAGACCACATACAGTCCTTGACCCTGAGGGGAATTACTCACCAAGCCAAAAAACTTCTTTATCCATTTGACCTCAAGAACGTCTTCTTTCTTCATGACCATTTTTTTTTATGTTCAATACTGCGCTACTTTTAACTGTCATTTGTTCGGTCAAAATTTTTCACACAAATAGAACTTTCTTTTGGTGGTATTTGATCACCACCGGGCTTTTTATTTTATTATTTAATTTATTATGAAAAAAATAAAAAAAGATATTTATTTAATTTATTAAGAAAAAAATAAAAGATATTTTCTACCTGTTATAAAACATTTCCAATAGAATTAAAGAAAAAAAAAATTATATATATATATATATATATATATATATATATATATAATTTCTTCATAAATGTAGGCCAAAATGTATTAGGCTACATGTCTTTGATAAAAAAAAAAAAAAAAAATTCCAAAAAGGCTTCATGTACACGGGACACTTCTGAATGTTGGAAACGGACTGCTGGAAAACGTAGGTTAAAAAACGTCTGTTTAGCCACATTTGCATACCGTGTTTATGAGCGTTTGGAAGCGTTTTTTTAAAGAGAACCTCAGGAGACCTTCCAAAATGGCTAGAATGCACTGAAAACCAGTAAAAGATTAACTATTTCAGACATTTTGAGAGAAAAGGGAGAACAAGCGCAGAGAGCAGTATGTGTTGAGATTAGCTGTCTTTTTTTTTTTTTTGTGGTGTTTGGATGTGTTCCAGCTGATTTCTGCGCAGAAATTATTGCAGCAGTGTCTAACATATTTTCTTTCATGCAAAACCTCAAAGTATGGTGTACCGGGTCCATCTGAGTACCGGGAAAACGCTTTGCATGCATTTTTCATGATGAAAAAAGTCTCTGGACAGCAACTGGAAATGAAAGCGTTAAAAAAAAATTTCAAACACAAACGCTTATAAACGTTGTTAGCCGCGTTTACAAGCATTTGAAACGCTGATAAAATCTACTGCTGAACGCAAGTTTTCTGCATTCAAAAAAATTACTGTAAACTCAACTGCCTTTAAACGACGATGTGTACATGGACACATAGGAAAACATTAGGGAGAGTTCAAGGGCTGCTGAAAAAAACGCTGAACACCTCCTGAACGTCAGTTTATCAGCTGCCGTGTACATGAGCCCTAAGTGTATAATAATCGGTTTGTGCGCAATTATGGCGTCTGCAAACTATGGTATATACTGTATACTGGAATTTATGCAGCTATGATGCTAAACTGGTAATTGCGGTGATCAGCGACTTATAGTGGGACTGTGATAGTGTGGCCGCTAGCTGATGCTGGCTGGGAGGTACACTAACTAACCGACAATGACATCAATACAGCAATCAGTGCTAATACTGTACACTGTCACTGTACTAATGACACTGGATGGGAAGGGGTTAACATCAATGGGCAATCAAAGGGTTAAATGTGTGCCTAACAAGTGTAATATGTGCTGCATTTACTGCTTGGCAGGAAGACTCTGTGTACAGAGTCCTGTGTTGTTTGTAAACACAGGGCTCTGTGCTGTGATTGGACACAGCCGATCAGCAGGTCTCAGAGAGAAATCATTGGCCGGGGACCTGCTGAAAAAATCCTGCTGTGTCCAACCGCAGTGTGGGTCAGCAGGGGGCACGCACATGCACCCCAAACCCGGAAACAGGCTTGCAGCATTTGTTAAAATTGCTGAGCCCGCAGCTGCCGTCCTGTCATAGTAAATCTACTGTGACGGAGCAGCAAGTGGTTATTCTAGTTTTGGATGGAGTGGGGAAGTATCGGAATTCCTGTTGAGTTTTTACTGCTGTCCTGGGCTCTATTAGAAAAATCTACCCTCCCCCAGGCGGGAAGGAAGGAAGGGAAAATAAGCAACAGGGACACAGAAAGCAATGGGGTCGTTTGATCATATAGATTTATATGGCCACCAAATTATGGCATGACCATGAATCTAGGGCAGTGGTTCCCAACATTAGTTAGAACAGTGTCCGCTAAATTCAAAACATTTTATGCCCCTATGCTGGAAGGCTTTGGATGGGGCCAGGGGAATGGGGGTGCTAGAAGGGGTGAGGGGACTCTGCAGCAGAATTGGTGACCTCGTAGGGGATAAGATTTCAGGAGGGAGCATGGGGCAACTGTGGAAGATAGGGCATCTGGAGAGGTTTAGGGGGTCTCTCCAGGAGGCTTGCGGGGGGGGGTGTTAGGAGCACCATGGGAGACTGTAGGGCACTGCGGGGGCTGGGGTACACTGTTGGAGGTTGGGGGCACTACGAAGGGCTGGGGGTCTGCAACAAGCTGGCAGAGGGCTAGGGGGCACTGTGGGTTTCTAAGACGATGTGGGACGTTTGGTGGCACTGTGGGAGGTTAGGGGATCTGCATTTGGCTGGAGGCCCAGGAGGAGAGAGGCCAAGGCCTGCTGGTTGCAAACCACTACTCTAAGGTATATGGTTGATGCACCCTTGATCTTGGACTTTCTTGTCCTCTTCCTTTCTCTTTTCAAAGCTCTCTTTATTCTTGTAACCTATCATCATCCAAATTTTCTATTATCTATCCAACTGCAGATACTGTATATGTGTGTCTGGTTCACTTGCTTTTCCTTAATTCAAGGCAGCATGGGGATAATGTTGGAGCTTTTATAACATTCTTAATTTTTGTTATACTGGTATAGCTATTAGTCCAAAGGAAATGCTTAAACCAGCTTTTCTCAAACTTTTTCAACACAGAGGAACCCTTGAAATAACTTTCCAGTCTCAGGAAACCCCTGCTACCACATACTATATCTACAACTCATGATACATTAGTGTGCTGGTCAGTGGGAAGAATGCTCCTTACACTTGTGGTCACTGGGAAGAATTCCTTCTTTTATAAATAGCTAGAAAGATTAATGGTGTCAGTGGGAATGTATATGAGAGGCAACCTTTGGAAAAACCCTAGTTGAGAAACCCTGGCTAAACAATTATGTTACTATATACTTCGAAGGTCCTATAGGATCTCTGGAATTGAGATCTCTTTTCCTCCTCTATAAAACTACTGATTTTGCTGTAACAATTGTCACCTTTTTTTTAATTCAGATTTTATTTTAAACATTTTTTGTTTATAATAGATAGACCAAAGAGAATGCAGACAAAACCATAAAAACAAATAACAGCATCAATACATTTAGTTCTCTACCATCAGATTTTTCCAATATACTCAAAGATATCCAAAAATATCCAAGAATATTCCGAAAAATATTCTCGAGCAACCGAGATGTTGTATTAATAATATATGAAAGCTTTCTGTGACAGGTCGACCTAATCTACCAAAAAAATACCGATCCTTAAACTTAATTATAAATCCAAATGGAACGTTGATGCATCTGTCCATTTTTTTCCAAGTTTTTTCAAACTTTTGAGAGGCATTACATTGCATATAGGTATATTTCTCAAACTTTACAAATGTATCCATCACCCGGATCCAGTCCTCAAGGATATGGGGATTGGGTGAAACCCAACGAGAATCTATCATCCTACGTGCCTTAAAGAGTGATCTCACACTGGCCACTACCTGGTGGTAATGCAGGTCATTAGTATTTACATTCCCTAGTAGACATAGAACTGGATCTGGGTCCTATCTTTGCCTACATGGAATAGAAAAATTAGAAAGGACTTTAGATAATCTCACATATACTCTAGAAATAAAACCCTTAGTAATATTTGCTCAGACTATACTGTCTAAGATAAAAACAGGAAAAAAAAGAAACAGTTGAGGCCAAGCCTTGGATTTTCAAAGCGTGTGTTAATTGTAAATATTGGGGAAAAAAACCCGTCTGATCTAAGGTAAACTCGGTACAAACCTGTCGATGTTTTCAAATCACCACCAGAGTATGATTGCATCAGGGTAATGATCACTGCTCGTTCCCACCTGGAGAATCCTTCCGATTTGGACATTTCTAAAAATTCTTTATTTGGCCATAGTAACGTGAATCTAGTATACCCCGAAACACCAGATCAATTTACTTACCCCTCATTATATCTGATATATAAGGTCTGGCAATACACTAAAATAATAATTTTCTCTGCAAGTGGGAGCTGTGGCGGTTCTCTGGGCTATTTCCATCTCGGTATAAGATAAAGAGACCATTCGTGGAAACATTTTGTTGGTTCCACAGTTTGATACCTCACACAGGGGAAGCTCATCAGTGACCGGGTCCAGATGTTTGGGTTGATGTAAGTGCTTGACAGAGGGGTGTGTTACTATTTTCAATTCCCTATTGACATCTATTAGACAATTTTATCATTCATTCACTCAGTTGGACCACTGAGGGGTCTGTTTGCATAGACGATGTCTGGAATGAACCAAGGATCTTTTGAACTGCTATTTTTATGAATGGTCATAATACTGTTTATGGCATCTCACCTTTTTCCCTGAAGAAGACTCAAATTATAAATTCAATGAATTGAAACGTGTTGGTGTTTTTCTCTTTGGTGATATATAGCCTAATCATCTCCATCCACATAAAAATTATGTTTTATGTTTGTGTCTATGTTTTTTTCATTGATGTACTATGTTCAATAAATTTTTATTTTTTTATATAAGATCTTTTTTTTCTTTTGTAGTTTTGGTGCTTAAAAAGTCCCTTTTTCTTCTCTGTATGTTTTTTATGGCTCTGCAATTTTGGGATAAGCACCTTATATGTTTAACAAATTTGACCAGCACTATATTTTCAGATTTTAGTGTATTGCCAGACCTTATGTGTGAGATATAATATGGGGTAAGTAAATTGATTAAAAGGCGGAATAATGGAGTCCAGAGCCAACAGGGAATAATTGTTGTGAAGCAGGGAAGCAAGTATATAAGAAGATATAAGAAGATGTGTATAAGCCGCCATCTTCTCATCTTGTATGGTGTTGGAGTTGAGCACCAGAAAATATACCCAGGGGTTTGGTGCCGACAGACCCCCTTGGTCATTTGGGTATTGTAAGAGTTCATATTTAATTCTGGTAGGCTTGCTAACGCCGTATCAAATTTAAAAAAAAAACTCACTTAATCTTTTAAAATATTTATGTGGAATCCAGCAGGGTGAATTATGTAAACAATACCTTAACTGGGGCATCCATATTATTTGCAGAAGATTGGTATGACCAGCTGCAGTGGCAGACCACACCACACCTTACCCCGAAGGACCTTCGGCAAGCTCTGGAAGGCCCACCAACTCCATGTTATTACGTTGAAGACGGTTTTCCAGATCTTTCAGTTTGTGTTCATTAACATTAGTTTTTTGTATAGTGTCTTTAACATTGTCTGAATAGTTTCTTCTATCTTGCTGACACGACCCTCCAGAGCAAACGTGTGTTCCCGTACTTTTTGTACATCTTGTTGGAGAAGGGTAAATTCCTCTCTGAAGCCCTGCACTTCGCCGATTAAAGCACAAAAAGATAATTTAGTGTCCACAAATAAATATGACTAATTACAGCTTGTGTGGCCTCCTTTTCATTATCCTTTTGGGGTCAAGGCAAATTTTCCAAGTTTTACACCTGCCGTCGCCTTCACTTTTTCTTGTATGGACCGTCCACCATGTGATTGTTGGGAGGAAATGCCAGAATCCTGGTGCCCTAGCTCAGCAGCCCCGTCCCTCTTTTCTCCTGGTCATATCGGCACTGATCGGGCTCGGATAGAGCAGAACTGCTAACAGTAGTATACTGGCTGTTATATTTTATTAGCTCATTTTTTTTTTCTTTTTGTAGCTCAGATGTATTTAAATTTTATTTAGAGCAGGCAGGGCAGATGCTCCAGGAAGCCGAGCAGGATCAGCCAAGGATTGCCGATTAGTAGCCGAACAACTGAACGCCTAAGTGCCTCTTGGCCGACAGAGTCTTCCGAGTCCTCGCCACACCTCAATGCTCCCCAAGTCCTCGCCACACCTCAATGCTCCCCGAGTCAAGCCGATGTCTATTGCCGAGCCGCTGACAGCAAGGATAGGAAATAATGATGGAGCCCCAGATATTAGCAGAAACCTGAAAGGGGGTTTCTAATCTTCTCCCACTCCATCCAACATGAAGAAAAAATGTTTTGGCTGGACATACACTTCAACCCAGTCATGACAATAAGTCATGGAAGCTTAGATGCCCAGACCAACTTTTAGCAGCATGTCTACGTTAAGTTGACCATACCATTATGGCTAATTTGGCTACATAAAGTATTTTTATTTTTTTTTTAAGGACATTTGGTTTGGTACTACAGGTTTCATAAAAAATACTGCTTTTTGATTATAAGCTGATAAACAAACAAGAAATTTATTTTTTGATTATTATTTTACACAGCTGTTTTAGTCCCAGTTAACACTAATGCGACTTGAGTCACACAGAATCGCCTGACAAGGGAAACCTCATGGTTGTCAATGGTGACTGTTCTAATCAATGCAATGCAGACCGGAGTGATTTTGAAAAAGATTCCTGCACTAGTTGGGTGCAATTTACAGTGCGTCTTGGCCCAAAGACTAGGTAAAGTCTCATCAAAGCCGCACCACATTATCGCACTGCAAATATATTTATTTATTTCAGGTACTTATATAGCGCCGTCAATTTACGCAGCACTTTACATATATATTGTACATTCACATCAGTCCCTAACCCTCAAGGGGTGTACAATCTAAGGTCCCTAACCCTCAAGGGGCGTACAATCTAAGGTCTCCAACCCTCAAGGGGTGTACAATCTAAGGTCCCTAACCCTCAAGGGGCGTACAATCTAAGGTCCCTAACCCTCAAGGGGCGTACAATCTAAGGTCCCTAACCCTCAAGGGGTGTACAATCTAAGGTCCCTAACCCTCAAGGGGTGTACAATCTAAGGTCCCTAACTCACATTCATACATACAAATACTAGGGCCAATTTTAGACAGGAGCCAATTAACCTACCAGCATGTCTTTGGAGTGTGGGAGAAAACCGGAGTACCCGGAGGAAACCCACACAGGCACAGGGAGAACATGCAAACTCCAGGCAGGTGGTGCCGTGGCTGGGATTCGAACCAACGACCCTAGTACTGCCAGGCAGAAGTGCTATCATTTAGCCACTGTGCTGCCCAAATTGCATCGAAGTGGCATTGCAGTAGTGTGAACCGTTCCTTAAACAAACTTTCAAATTTATTTTTTTGGGGGGGGGGGGGAACTGTAATCTTTCCTATGAGTGAGGCACAGTGCTGTCTGCAGGCTGGAGAGGTTTCTTAGGTGGGGGTTGCGGTGTGACAGCATTGCATTTTGGGAGGCAGCTGCAGGCATGGAGGTTGGAAATGCGCCAACTCCTACACGACTGAGGAAAAGTTTCCTCATTGCCTGGAAAAGCATGTTTTATTTTATGTCATTATGCCTATGTCTTAATACATTGTTATAGATTTGGGGGCTTTCCTTCCCTATCTGAGATTAGCAATGGGCACCAAGGATTCAAGCAGATAAGGCACATTTGATAAGCGCAATAGACCTGTTTTAGGAAAAGAGGTAATTTCCTTTTGGTGAGTTTGTTAACCACTGGGGTACGAAGGAAGTTTTGACTGGAAGCTATATGATCTACTACTTGGATTACAGTCAAGAATTTCTTTTAGTGAAAGGTCACAAGCTTGGCGGACCGGGGCTTAATCGCACTTTATATTATGAATTATATTTAGTGGTTAACTGCACTTCACAAAATAAATAGAATATATTTATTTATACAACACTTTTTGCAGTTTCTACAGCACCTTAATGTCAGGGCAGGGCTGTGGAACGGACAGGTAGGCCTAGTGGCAGGGTAACGCACTGGCTGACGACAACCACCACCAACAGACCAAAGTCCCTCAGGGCGCGGAGTCTAAGTTCCAGGCTGCCCTTCACCAGGGCCCCTGATGGTGGGGATGGACTTGACGCAGCCAGGTACCAGGTCGCGGCCCCCGAGACACCCCGGCTGCGGTAATGGCCGCCGCCAATGGCGTGTAGCTGGTGAGAATGACAATAGCGTAGTCAGGCAAACTGGGTCGACAACAACGGGACAAAACGGTACAGAACAGTAGACAGAGAATCACAGGTCACGGGCCGGGTTCAGCAACGGAAGGTCAGATCGAAGGAAAACACAGAGAATGGTCTTAATCACAAGCCGAGTCAGAATACCAGAAGAGCCACGAGCGTATACACAGAGCTGTAGGAAGACAAAGACACAAGACACAAGTGCAAAGAGCATGTGCGGATCACAGGCTTATATGTCATCAGCCATACCCCTCTGGGGGATGGACCTCAGAGACCTGAAAGCATAAAAGGATTCCCACCATGCACAGCAGAATCCAAGATGGACGCCAGCACATGGAGTAACAAAACTTCAGGGAAAAGGTAGGACCTTGACACTTAACCTCCCTGGCGGTATTCCCGAGTGTAGCTCGGGGTAAAGTTTCAGTACCACAAGCGGTAACCCCGAGGTACACTCGGGCTTACCGTGCGGCGCTGCTCCGGGATCCTTCGATCCCTTACCTTGTCCCGCGCTCTCGCGATGTCCCTCCTGCAGTGTCCCCGGCAATGTAATCCGGCAGATGCCGGCATCTGTCTTCCGGGTTCCGTCCCCTGTGAGCGTCAGGACGTACAGGGGACGGAACGGCGGGAAATTTGAAAATGACAAAAAGTGACATTCACTAAAATCACATAGTATAACATTCCTGTATCAAACCATTTCACATACATTTTGTCCCGAGTGCTTTGTCCGGCGCCCTGCCTGCATTTTTACTGTTCTTTCTGCCTGGAAACTGAGAAACATCCATGGCGTCCAAAAAGCGTCCCTTTAGGTCAAAAGCGGTTTTAGACCGGCTAGAGAACAGCGATAGTAAATCAGAACCACTTGCAGAATTGAGTGATAATGATTCGTGGGGGAAATTCCTCATCAGACACTGAAAACGATTTTGTGACTTTGCTCAGCGATGTGCGAACTTGGCGCTATATTTCAAATTTTTGTGTTTTTGGTTTGATTATATTATTGAATTACATTTATTATTATATTATTATTTTTTATGATTATTTATTATATTATAATTTATGATTTCGGGTTTCAAATTTTATCCTACCCGGGATGTTTACTAGACTCTTGTTCGGACAGATTTCAGTGAGTTATTCCTAAAAATTACAGGCCTACAATAAAAAAAATACATATTTCCATGCAAAAAAATGTACCGCTTTGAGCACAGAAATACTGACATAATCAGACCGCTAGGGAGGTTAATGTGTTATTTTAATTATATACATTACCCAATGACGGATTTATTTTGCTGTTACATAGAAGTTAGCACTGCACGTATTTTGTTTTGTGTTAGTTTATGGTGATTTACATTGTAGTTACAGCAGCTTTTAGGCCCTGTGTACATAATGATCTTCTAAGTGCAATTCTGCAGGTCACACAGGGCCAGCCCATTCACTTCAATAGGCTTGTCCCATGCGTGTTTGTCAACCGAAACTTAGCTCCTGCTCCTTTTTTGGGCAACAAGCTCCAAGGTGCAGTTTACAGTGCAACAATCGTGGTAGATTTGCATTTGGTTTGCGGTGCCATTGAAGGATAACGGCACCCAAAAAGGCACGTCGCGCATTTTGCAGCTTTCTGGCATTTGGAATTGCGAAATTTCAAATCGCAAAATGTGATTGGGGACTTAGACATCTTGGTTATAGTAGAAGTGTGCAGTACTTGTAAATGGTTAGCACTTCCGCCTGGCAGTACTAGGGTCGTTGGTTCGAATCCCAACCATAACACCTCCTGCCTGGAGTTTGCATGTTCCTGCGTGGGTTTCCTCCGGGTACTCCGGTTTCCTCCCACACTTCAAAGACATGGTGGTAGGTTAATTCAGGGCTTAAAGTTTCAAGTCCTGAGCTACTAGCCAGGCCTTAAGAGTTACTCGCCACCAACAAACACACACAAACACAGACATGTACATACACGCGGACACATGTACAGATACACACATGTACATACACACAGACACATGTACATGCATACACAGACACAAACACGTACACACACACCCCATCCTCCCCCATAAAAAGTTGCAGTACTTCGTTGTTCACTCACAGAGCCAGGTACTGCACTCTAGGGAGAGGCAGAGAGCACAGCACACACTCCTTGCTTTGCTTTCACTGCGCTCATCTATTGAGCAGTCTGACGGCTCCCAGTGCCAATGACAGATCCAGCCTGAGCTCCGAGCCTGCTTAGCAAGACGGCACTGGGGGACACACTCGCCCCCACCATAATTTCCACTCGCCATTGGCGAGCAGGCGAGTGGAAATTTTAAGCCCTGGGTTAATTGGTTCCTGTCTAAATGTGTACGGTGATCTTCAGACTCAGTGGCTGTCCACCAAGGTCTCCCCTGCTGGAGTACAGAACACCTCTCCCTCTTCTCATCTCCATAACATAAGGGAGAGGAGTTTTGTAGTTCAGCAGGGGAGTATATATTCTGGACATCACTGCTATACATGCAAATCTCCTTTTGTTAGATCATTTTAAAACTGCTGCAAGTAAAGAAAAATACCTGTCGATCTACCAGAAATCCAGAGAGCTCCTAACTTCCTTTAGTGAAGTGATTGACAACAATTCTGCTGCAATGTTTTCAGTCCTATCCAGTTCTCTTTCTTTGGACTACAGAAGGTCTCCCTCTTGTGTGATGGGGGACGGGGGGGGGTAAAGATATGGAGGTGTTCTGTAGTGCAGCAGGTGGGAATGCAGACAGGGCTGGCAACACCACTTGAGATTTCAGTGCAGCAGAGTCACTGTGTTGTCAGCTCATGCAGGAAGTTAGGACATCATTGGATTTCTGGCATTTGTAAAAAGGTCAACACGTTGGTAAATGTGCATGCCCAGTAGAGCTGTACTAAATATGTTTTTTTTTCCCCCTAGAAATACATTTTTTTTAATTAGAAACCCATATGCGTCACATGCCCACCGTGCAGTGTGGAAAATATAAAGAGATCACTTGACTGGTTGTAAAGAATTAGAAATGCTTTGGCAAGCATAACCAATACATAATAAAACCATGTATTTTTCTCTGCGCAATTTCCATTTTATCACACTCATAAGGTCACTTACCCTACGCAAGTCTTTTTCACAGGTATAATAAAACTAAAAAAAGCTATAGTTCCTCTGTATGTCATATGAGGCTCTTGTTATCTTGTTGCAATCAACATATCTATACTGTTTCCACCTCCACCAAAGAATAGGGAAGAACATGATATATGACTTAACAAAAAGGCAAATAGTAAGGAACTGATGTGCAACCGCAAAGCACAATAAGCCAGCAATTTATAAAAAGTGTACGTAATACGTATTCATCACTATACAATAGGAGCTATAATAAGAGGAAGGTCTTTTTTAAAGGACTAGGAGGGGAGGTTGTGTTTGCTGTCATGTAAGACATCACAGAAGTCCCACATCATGTCAGCACTTGGGGTTCCCTAATAGATCTAACATAATACAATTTGCTTCTGTGATACAAATTCTATTCATTGCTCAATGCTAAAGCATTCCACTATATTGTTCTGATAATAACATATGGCTAAATACAAAGACTGAAAGGAATACAAACATAGGAATTAACATTTTTATTTATTAGCTTACATGGGTCAATGATATTTCACCTGTTGGTAGAGCAACTCTTCCTCTATAATAACTCTTCTCTTTTATTGTAGGTAAATAATGGAAGCAGCTTGCTGTCATTGAGTTCTTGACGTAAGAGGGGTGCAGGCTGATGCCCACGGAAGGTTACAGAATGTTTATGGAGATGCTCTTGTCAATGGTGTCCTCTCGATAGATATTCCATAGATGTCGGAAAGCCTGCACCCCCTCCTTCATCAAGAACTCAATGACAACACATTGCGGTTGATTTATTAAAGGCAAATAGGCTGTGACCTTTGCAAAGAGCAGTTGCAATTGCTTCAGCTTAGAGAAGGGAAAAGGAGAAGAAAGGGAAAAGGAGAAGGGAAAAGGAGAAGAGAAGGAAAAAGAAAAGAAGACAAGAGAAGGGAAAAGGAGCAGAGAAGACAAGAGAAGAACAGTAAACAAGGGTAAAGTTTCTCTTGTCTTCTGTTCTCCCTTTCCCTTCTCTTGTCTTCTCCTTTTCCCTTTCCCTTCTCTTGTCTTCTCTTCTCCCTTCTCTTCTCGTCTTCTCCTTTTCCCTTCTCTTCTCCTTTTCCCTTTCCCTTCTCTTGTCTTCTCTTCTCCCTTTCCCTTCTCGTCTTCTCTTCTCCCTTTCCCTTCTCGTCTTCTCTTCTCCCTTTCCCTTCTCTTCTCCTTTTCCCTTCTCTTGTCTTCTCTTCCTACTTTGCCTTCTCTTGTCTTCTATTCTCCCTTTCCCTTCTCGTCTTCTCCTTTTCCCTTCTCTTGTCTTCTCTTCTCCCTTCTCTTCTCGTCTTCTCTTCTCCCTTTCCCTTCTCGTCTTCCCTTCTCTTCTCCTTTTCCCTTCTCTTGTCTTCTCTTCTCCTTTTCCCTTCTCTTCCCCCTTTCCCTTCTCTTGTCTTCTCTTCCTCCTTTCCCTTCTCTTGTCTTCTCTTCTCCCTTTCCCTTCTCGTCTTTTCCTTTTCCCTTCTCTTGTCTTCTCTTCTCCCTTTCCCTTCCCTTCTCTTCTCCCTTCCCTTCTCCCTTCTATTCTCTTCTCCCTTCCCCTTCTCTTGTCTTCTGTTCTCCCTTTCCCTTCTTGTCTTCTCCTTTTCCCTTCTCTTGTCTTCTCTTCTCCCCTTCTCTTGTCTTCTCTTCACCCTTTCCCTTCTCTTGTCTTCCCCTTTTCCCTTCCCCTTTTCCCTTCCCTTCTCCCTTTCCCTTCTCCTGTCTTCTCCTAATGTGGAACTAAACTCTCTCAATCAACATTGACTATTTTAATCCTTCTGCTGCTAGCATTAGTAAATTAATAATATTCTATTTACTTGTTTTAACCTTTTTTGTTTTTTTTTTTTCAGTTGCCTCCTGGTTTCTGGTTCAAGCTAAAATTGATGCCATACATCCCAGGAGTTTTCATGGGCATTTTTTTCCCAGGAAGATTCCAGGAAGTAATGCTACTGTAATCACCTGCCCTTACTTAACCTCCCTGGTGGTATTCCCAAGTGTAGCTTGGGGTAAAGTTTTAGTACCACAAGCGGTAACCCCGAGCTACACTCGGGCTTACCATGCGGCGTTGCTCCGCGATCCCTCGGTCACTTACCTTGTCCTGCGCTCCCGCGATGTCCCCCCTGCAGTGTCCCTGGCAATGTCCTCCGGCAGATGCCGACATCTGTCATCTGGGTTCCATCCCCTGCGAGCGTCGGGACGTACGGGGGACGGAATTGGCGGGAAATTTGAAAATGACAAAAAGTGACATTCACTAAATACACTAAAATCACATAGTATAACATTCCTGTATCAACCCATTTCACATACATTTTGTCCCGAGTGCTTTGTCCTGTGCCCTGCCTGCATTTTTACTGTTCTTTCTGCCTGGAAACTGAGAAACGTCCATGGCGTCCAAAAAGTGTCCCTTTAGGGCAAAAGTGGTTTTAGACCGGCTAGAGAACAGCGATAGTAAATCAGAACCACTTGCAGAATTGAGTGATGATTCGTGGGGGAAATTCGTCATCAGACACTGAAAACGATTTTGCGACTTTGCTCAGTGATGTGCGAACTTGGCGCTATATTTCAAATTTCAGTGTTTTTGGTTTGATTATATTATTGAATTAAATTATTATTATATTATTATTTTTTATGATTATTATAATATAATTTGTGATTTCGTGTTTCAAATTTTAACATACCCGGGATGTTTACTAGACTCTTCTTCGGACAGATTTCAGTGAGTTATTCCTGAGAATTACAGGCCTACAATAAAAAAAATACATATTTCCATGCAAAAAAATGTACCGCTTTGAGCACAGAAATACTGACATAATCAGACCGCCAGGGAGGTTAAGATGGCTGTGGCTAGAAATGTTAGAGGGGTGTTTTTCAAAGTGATCTCAACAAAATAAAACATGGAGACACGGCGGGCTAAGGCTTGCCATACATTATACAATTATCTTCAAATTTTCTGCCCAATTTCCTTTAGATTTACCTTCAACTGTGTAGTGCAAGGGCCTGCCTAATTGGATACAACTGAAAGTGTTGTTTAGGTTTGTCCTCCTATTATATGGTTTTTGGTAAATCTAAACCAAAAATCTCCAGATAATTGTATAATGTATGGCCAGCCTAAGCATACCTTAAGAATAATAAAAATGAAGTCAATAGCGTTTTCAGTCTGTGGTTCTCGTATACAGTTTAGTTCCGCTTTTGGAATACGAACACCTTATGGAAATAAGATGTTAACTTTTGAGGCTGAGGAATACAATAACAGATCAGTTATATTGGGATTTTCCAGGTCTAACCAGCTTGTCATTAGATATTATTTTATCACAAGCTCCTCTAGAGGGGTGCTTTTCAAAGTGATCTCAGCAAAATAAAACATGGAGTAATGTTACTGTAATCACCTGCCCTTACTCAAGATGGCTGTAGCTAGAAATGTTAGAGGGGTGCTTTTCAAAGTGATCTCAGCAAGATAAAACATGGAGTAATGCAACTGTAATCACCTGCCCTTACTCAAGATGGCTGTGGCTAGAAATGTTAGAGGCGTGCTTTTCAAAGTGATCTCAACAAAATAAAACATGGAGAGACAGCGGGCTAAGCTTGCCTTAAGAATATTAAAATGAAGTCAATAAAATTTTCAGTCTGTGGTTCTCGTATACAGTTTAGTTCCGCTTTTGGAATACGAACACCTTATGGAAATAAGATGTTAACTTTTGAGGCTGAGGAATACTAAAACAGATCAGTTATATTGGGAATTTCCAGGTCTAACCAGCTTGTCATTACATATTATTTTATCACAAGCTCCTCTAGGAACACATGCCAAATGACTTATAAAAGGACTTAAAAAATAAAAGGACTTAAAAGTCACAGCACTGTCACATGCATGGTGCAATGAGTTCCATAAATACAAGGTTCTGAGAAAATGTCATTGTCCATCATTAAAAAGTGTATACAATCCAAGCACAAAGTCTTGTGACAATACCCAGTTCCCGGTAATTTTATCAGGGGAGTTGCGTCCTTTACATATGAGCAAACAAGTGTCACAGTACCTGGAAACTGCCGTGGCTGTTTTTTTACGCTAACGAAAACTTCCCAACTGAGTATTTGGCAATGTCTGCTACGTGCCCAAGGGAAGCCTGAGCTAATTACACCAATTTCTTCTCATGCGTACAGATAAATCACAAACATTATTTAACCCCTTGCCCTCCAGAGGATTTACCCTCCCTTCCTGACCAGGCCAATTTTTTGCGCGACGGCGCTGCGTTACTTTAATGGACAATTGCGCAGTCATGCAACGCTGCACCCAAATGAAATTGGTGTCCTTTTTTTTCCCCCCACAAATAGAACTTTCTTTAGGTGGTATTTTATCACCTCTGCAGGTTTTTTTTTCATTCTTTGCGCTATAGACAAAAAAAAAAGACAATTTTGAAGAAAAAAAAAACAGTATTTTTTACTTTTTAGATAGTTACATATTTAGTCTGGCTGAAAAAAAAGAGAAAATTCCATCCAGTGAAACCATTAAAAAAAAAAAAAGAGATAAGAGGCACAATCCGAACTCTCCCTCGACACCACCATCCCTTATAGAAGTATGATTTCATAAGGTTTTTTACTTTTTTTTTTGTTTACAAACGGTTTTATTTTTCAAAGGTAGACTGTAAAACAACAGTACAGTTTCAAGTAATGCGTACATTAATAACAAGGCGCATTTGAAAAGTACATTTCAGAAGAGAACATATACCGTATTTTTCGCTCCATAAGATGCACCTAGGTTTTAGAGGCGAAAAACAAGAAAAAAAAATATTCTGAACCAATGGACTGCAGACACAGTACAGGGGATGACCAGAGACTGCGGACACAATACAGGAGATGACCAGAGACTGTGGACACAATACAGGAGATGACCAGAGACTGCGGACACAATACAGGAGATGACCAGAGACTGCGGACACAGTACAGGAGATGGCCAGAGACTGCGGACACGGTGCAGGAGGTGACCAGAGACTGCGGACACAGTGCAGGGGATGACCAGAGACTGCGGACAGTGCAGGGATGACCAGAGACTGCAGACAGTGCAGGGGATGACCAGAGACTGTAGACAGTGCAGGGCATGGACAGAGACTGCACCCAGTGCAGGGAATGACCAGAGACTGCAGACAGTGCAGGGAATGACCAGAGACTGCAGACAGTGCAGGGAATGACCAGAGACTGCAGACAGTGCAGGGAATGACCAGAGACTGCAGACAGTGCAGGGAATGACCAGAGACTGCAGACAGTGCAGGGAATGACCAGAGACTGCAGACAGTGCAGGGAATGACCAGAGACTGCTGACCTTTGGGGAGGGAGGGGGAGCGGGTACCTGAATTTGACAGGTACCCGCTCCCACTTCCGCGGAGTTGTCCTTCCCTCTTCTTCCCGGGCCGGCTTCTGTGACAGCTGGGTGCCCACTGCGCATGCGCGAGAAGCGCTGCGCTTTGTGAATGGCCCGGCGCCTTCTGGGACCTGTCATGTGTCCCAGAAGACAGCGGATCATTCACAAAGCGCAGCACATGCGCAGTGGGCACCCGGCTGTCACAGAAGCCAGCGCGGGAAGACTGTGCAGCGCTGGAGCGAGGAACAGGTAAGGCCCTGCAGGAGAGAACAGCTGAGCGGCCGGCCCGGTATTCTGACATGGTGGCCGCAAAAATACCGGACCGGCCACTTTATATTCGCTCCATAAGACGCACTGACATTTTCCCCCCTTTTTTGGGGGGAAAAAAGTGCGTCTCATGGAGCGAAAAATACGGTATGTAAAAGAGATAGATAGGAAGGAAAAAGAAAGAGAAAAGATTTTAGGTACATAAGAAACGGGAACGATAAAGTGGGACGAAAGACACATCTGCCAATAGTATATGCCAAATAACCTTCAAATGGAATGCTTTTTAGTCCTGTAATAAATGTCTATGAACCCTCCGTGATTCCTATTTTTTATTGAATAAGTGCATCTTAGGTTTTTTACTTTTTAAATTCATTCCACACCTACCATCTGCACGATTCGCTGGAAAATAGTATACACTAGTGAATACAATATACAGTGCAGAAAAAAATGATTTGATCTCCTGCAGATTTTGTAAGTTTGCCCACTTTCAAAGAAATAATATACTATATAATAATCTATAATAATAGAATAGTATAATAATATAATAGTCTATAATACCTCAGTGGCTCACAAGTAATTATAATATATATTATTTCTATAATTTTTATCATGTATTTTAAACAATAGAGACAGAATATCAAATAAAAATCCATAGATATCACATGATAAAATGTTATAAATTGAGTTGCAATACATAGTTAGTCTGGCTGAAAAAAGACAAAAGTCCATCCAGTTCAACCATTTAAAAAAAAAAAAAAGTTATAATCCTACACCCACAGTTGATCCAGGGAAAAGCAAAAAAAAAACAGCAAAGCACGATCCAATTTGCTCCTGCAGGGGAAAAAATTCCAGTGGAAACAGAAACAACACCTCCTGCGCTCCATGACTCAGAACAAGGGTGGAAGGATGGAAAGGAACCTTGAAAAAGTTTGCGAAATTGCGGCCACCAATGCTTGGAAGGTTGTGCAGCTCTAAACAAGGCTGGGGAAACCCAACCGATACTGTAAAACAAATTCCCCGAGAGGTAATTGGATATTCCCTGCATCAACTTTACCTATAGATATTAGTTTTCGGGTATATTCTGTGTATGAATACACATCTGTGTATTTGCTATAAAACATCCAAAACAAATTTCAAAACTCAAATTTCTGGACATGTTTAATAGCAAAAAGTAAAAAATATTGTTTTTTTCTCAAAATTGTCGCTAAATAAATAAAACCATACATAGCCGCTACTTCCTCCTGCAAACCAAAAATTGTAACCAATAAATAATATTTTGAAATGCCAAAATATATATGAGCTCTGCATACATATTTTGGCATTTCAAAATATTATTTATGGTTTACAATTTTTTTTTCTATAGCGCAAAAAATAAAAAAAAATGCACAGGCGATCAAATACCACCGAATTGGTAATTGTACACCCCTTGAGGGTTAGGGACCTTAGATTGTACACCCCTTGAGGGTTAGGGACCTTAGATTGTACACCCCTTGAGGGTTAGGGACCTTAGATTGTACACCCCTTGAGGGTTAGGGACCTTAGATTGTACACCCCTTGAGGGTTAGGGACCTTAGATTGTACGCCCCTTGAGGGTTAGGGACCTTAGATTGTACGCCCCTTGAGGGTTAGGGACCTTAGATTGTACGCCCCTTGAGGGTTAGGGACCTTAGATTGTACGCCCCTTGAGGGTTAGGGACCTTAGATTGTACGCCCCTCGAGGGTTAGGGACCCTAGATTGTACGCCCCTTGAGGGTTAGGGACCTTAGATTGTACGCCCCTTGAGGGTTAGGGACCTTAGATTGTAGACCCCTTGAGGGTTAGGGACCTTAGATTGTACGCCCCTTGAGGGTTAGGGACCTTAGATTGTACGCCCCTTGAGGGTTAGGGACCTTAGATTGTACGCCCCTTGAGGGTTAGGGACCTTAGATTGTACGCCCCTTGAGGGTTAGAGACCTTAGATTGTACGCCCCCCTTGAGGGTTAGGGATCTTAGATTGTACGCCCCTTGAGGGTTAGGGACCTTAGATTGGACGCCCCTTGAGGGTTAGGGACCTTAGATTGTACCCCCTTGAGGGTTAGGGACCTTAGATTGTATGCCCCTTGAGGGTTAGGGACCTTAGATTGTACGCCCCTTGAGGGTTAGGGACCTTAGATTGTGCGCCCCTTGAGGATTAGGGACCTTAGATTGTACGCCTCTTGAGGGTTAGGGACCTTAGATTGTACGCTCCTTGAGGGTTAGGGACCTTAGATTGTACACCCCTTGAGGGTTAGGGACCTTAGATTGTACCCCCCTGGAGGGTTAGGGACCTTAGATTGTACGCCCCTTGAGGGTTATGGACCTTAGATTGTACGCCCCTTGAGGGTTAGGGACCTTAGATTGTACGCCCCTTGAGGGTTAGGGACCTTAGATTGTACGCCCCTTGAGGGTTAGGGACTGATGTGAATGTACAATATATATGTAAAGCGCTGTGTAAATTGATGGCGCTATATAAGTACCTGAAATAAAAAATAAATAGGTATCTGGCTGACAGAGGCAGAAAAATGCTGCATCTATATGGTCCTCAGGGGCGGACTGACAACTTGGACTCAGGGGCGGACTGACAACTCATGGGGCCTCTGTGTCCTCGCCCACACTCAAACCACAACCAAAAAAGCCTATGAAAGGTACCAGGAACATCTCATGGGCCCCCTGCTGACCCCGGGCCCTCAGGCTGAGCCCTAGTGTCCGAATGGTCAGTCCGCCCCTGCTTGGACTATGACCGAACATGCTATCAGACGTGACAAAATCCTGTTCCCTTTATGGCCGATTGTACACCTCTGCACTAACCTGCATGTTGAACGATCTCTGCAGTGAACATAAGGGCAAACTTTCCTATCACCCATATATCTTCCTACTGGTGATGGACCTATCTGAGATCCTTCTATTTCTTCCTTGCACCATCTGCAATTGAGATCAACAGACAGATGGAATACAGGAAACTTTATCTGTTACACCTACAAAAGTGAATGACAAAAATGCTATATGCCCAGCGAGAACAAGAAAAACCAGAATACTCCAAAGCTGATAAAGCGTGCTACAGCATGTCCCTAGCCTCAGGAGGTCCTTGGCGGCTATCTGTGCTTGTCTACCAAAAAAAAGAATTGAGGTTTAATCTGCTGCAAAGTGTCCTGAGGTTTGTTTGTTGAGTGGGACAGGGGTCAGTAACTAGGGTAGCCATAAAGCTAGAATCCGGTGGTGCGGGGGTATGGGTGGTGAAGGGGTATGGGTGGTGAGGAGGTATGGGTGGTGAGGGGGTATGGGTGGTCAGTAATTGGGAGAGGGGAAAGGGAAGAGAGGGATTAAACGTCTGGTTTTTCACACCTGTGGTCACCCTCTCGGGCTCTTTGAGGCAGACGGTCGATTACCTCTATCCATATGCTCCTGTTTAACAGGCACTTCTTTTTAAAGTGTTACTAAACCCACAACAGTACAGTCTGTAGATGCAGTAAAGCATGCTTGTTATACTCACTGTGGAACCTCAGGGGTTAATCCTCCGCATTGTATAAAAAGGCCGTTTGATCCTGTCTTCTCTGCCCCATCCTCTTGTTGAAATCACCACCTGATACAGACTGAAGCTGTGGTAACATGCACATGCTCAGTTTGGTGTGTATTGCTAGAGTTTTTTTTTTTTCTTTCTTAGGAGGGTGAATGTGATCAGCACAGGGTCAAATCAGCACTGTCCAGACAGAGGGTCAGAGGTTTCACATCCTCCTACAGCAGAAAGAAAACTCCTCCTACAAGCTGTAATCAGTGCTCTGCTGAATTCAAAAGACTGCTATATACTGCTGATGAGAAAAGGTATTTGGCAGTATATATTTCCTAAAATAATTACATATCCATGTTCTGTGTACTGTGGGAGAGCGGATATAGTGAATGCAGGGTTCGGGGAGACCGAATATAGTGAATGCAGGGTCTGGGGAGACCGGATATAGTGAATGCAGGGTCTGGGGAGACCAGATATAGTGAATGCGGGGTCCGGGGAGAGCAGATATAGTGAATGCAGGGTCCGGGGAGAGCGGATATGGTGAATGCAGGGTCCGAGGAAACCAGATATAGTGAATGCAGGGTCCGGGGAGACCAGATCTAGTGAATGCAAGGCCCTGGGTTTAGTATCACTTTAAGCTCTGGAGCAACCGCACTTGCAGAGTGCAACTGCAAAGTCTATTTGCCTTTAGTAAATCAATCCCTATGTGTGTGTGGCCCTTTGGCGATGTCAGGGGCCACATATGAGGCCCCTTTTCGCTCATAAATTGGCCATCACTGAGCCCTTCAGATTATGCCATTCTACCTTTCTTGACTGTATATACATAAAAAACCCTGTGTGGGGTCCCCCATGTACATACTATATACAGTGGGGATCGAAAGTTTGGGCACCCCAGCTAAAAATTTGTATTAATGTGCATAAAGAAGCCAAGGAAAGATGGAAAAATCTCCAAAAGGCATCAAATTACAGATTAGACATTCTTATAATATGTCAACAAAAGTTAGATTTTATTTCCATCATTTACACTTTCAAAATAACAGAAAACAAAAAAATGACGTCTGCAAAAGTTTGGGCACCCTGCAGAATTTATAGCATGCACTGCCCCCTTTGCCAAGCTGAGACCTGCCAGTGTCATGGATTGTTCTCAATCATCGTCTGGGAAGACCAGGTGATGTCAATCTCGAAGGTTTTAAATGCCCAGACTCATCTGACCTTGACCCAACAATCAGCACCATGGGTTCTTCTAAGAAGTTGTCTAGAAAACTGAAACTGAAAATAGTTGACGCTCACAAAGCTGCAGAAGGCTATAAGAAGATAGCAAAGCGTTTTCAGATGTCAATATCCTCTGTTCGGAATGTCATTAAGAAATGGCAGTCATCAGGAACAGTGGAAGTTAAAGCAAGATCTGGAAGACCAAGAAAAATATCAGACAGAACAGCTCGCAGGATTGTGAGCAAAACAATTCAAAACCCACGTTTGACTGCACGATCCCTCCAGAAAGATCTGGCAGACACTGCAGTTGTGGTACACTATTCCACTATAAAGAGATACTTGTACAAATATGGTCTTCATGGAAGAGTCATCAGAAGAAAACATCTTCTACGTCCTCACCACAAAAATCATCGTTTGAACTTTGCAAATGAACATACAGACAAGCCTGATACATTTTGGAAACAAGTTCTGTGGACCGATGAGGTTAAAATTGAACTTTTTGACCGGAATGAGCAAAGGTACGTTTGGAGAAGAAGGGGCACAGAATTTAATGAAAAGAACCTCTGTCCAACTGTTAAGCATGGGGTTGGATCAATCATGCTTTGGGGTTGTGTTGCAGCCAGTGGCACAGGGAACATCTCACGAGTAGAAGGAAAAATGGATTCAATAAAATTTCAGCAAATTTTGGATGGTAACTTGATGCCATCTGTGAAAAAGCTGAAGTTAAAGAGAGGATGGCTTCTACAAATGGATAATGATCCTAAACACACCTCGAAATCCACGGGGGATTACATCAAGAGGCGTAAACTGAAGGTTTTGCCATGGCCTTCACAATCTCCTGACCTCATCATAATTGAAAATCTATGGATAGACCTTAAAAGAGCCGTGCGTGACAGACAGCCCAGAAATCTCAAAGAACTGGAAGACTTTTATAAGGAAGAATGGGCAAAGATACCTCAAACAAGAATTGAAAGACTCTTGGCTGGCTACAAAAAGCGTTTACAAGCTGTGATACTTGCCAAAGGGGGCAGTACAAGATATTAACTCTGCAGGGTGCCCAAACCTTTGCAGACGCCATTTTTTTGTTTTCTGTTATTTTGAAAGTGTAAATGATGGAAATAAAATCTAACTTTTGTTGACATATTATAAGAATGTCTAATCTGTAATTTGATGCCTTTTGGAGATTTTTCCATCTTTCTTGGCTTCTTTATGCACATTAATACAAATTTTTAGCTGGGGTGCCCAAACTTTCGATCCCCACTGTAAATGTTTTTAACAGATTACCACTCACCGATAAAACAGTTCTTGTTTAAATGGAAAGGTAAACAAAATAAAAAATGGTAGACGTGGGGCATGAACGATCTTGTAGGGCTGAACTGAGTGAACATGAATGTTTATTTTGGAGGAGGCAATGAATAAATCAGGAGAATATTTAGGACGCGTGGGTATCCAGTTTCTAGGATCTCCCTGGATGTGCGTGTTGCAAAAGAATCGAGTGGGTTCTGAATGACTTTATTGACTTTAATTGCTCTGCATTGTCTAGTCTTCTTTTGTAGTGATTTGCTATTAATAGTAGTGGCACATTTCCTTCAGGTGAGTAATTGTGGGATTCCAATATGATGCAGAGATTACAAAATCGTACAGTGGAAGTTTCACTTTACTACAATTACGTAGTAGTTGTTGGCACGTTCACCTGGAGCAGTTTTTATACATCATACAGCTGTAATTATTGTAAAAGGTTAGAGCCAAAGGGCATTGATGGGATGAGGCGTCAGGATTTGTGCGATTTTCTTTGTTCTTGTGTTTGTCATTAGCATAAACATCAAAAATCACGTATTCGCCATCTAGTGAACATGGCGCGGTCATGGGCACCGCCATTATGGAAGTCCCCCCACTGACGGTCCAACAATGGATCCGAAGAGTTGAGGACATTAGGGTGATGGAAAGTCTAACAAGCTCGATAAAAGACACTCAAAAAAAATAGAAACACATGGTTCTACTGGGCTGAGTTTACCTGCACTGAGGAAATCAAAGGCCTACAAGTCAGCTGAAAGGGTTGATGTTGCGGCTACAATGAATGTGGGGTATCAAGGGGCGGCACAGTGGCTAGTGGTTAGCACTTCTGCCTGGCAGTAATAGGGTCGTTGGTTCAAATCCCAACCACGGCACCACCTGCCTGGAGTTTGCATGTTCTCCCTGTGCCCACGTGGGTTTCCCCCAGGTACTCCGGTTTTCTCCCACACACCAAAGACATGCTGGTAGGTAAATTGGATCCGGTCTAAATTGGCCCTAGTATATGTATGTATGAATGTGAGTTAGGGACCTTAGCTTGTACGGCCCTTGAGGGTTAGGGACCTTAGATTGTATGACCCTTGAGGGTTAGGAACCTTATATTGTACGCCCCTTGAGGGTTAGGGACCTTAGACTGTACGCCCCTTGAGGGTTAGGGACCTTAGACTGTACACCCCTTGAGGGTTAGAGACCTTAGATTGTACGCCCCTTGAGGGTTAGGGACCTTAGATTGTACGCCCCTTGAGGGTTAGGGACCTTAGATTGTACGCCCCTTGAGGGTTAGGGACCTTAGATTGTACACCCCTTGAGGGTTAGGGACCATAGATTGTACGCCCCTTGAGGGTTAGGGACCTTAGATTGTACGCCCCTTGAGGGTTAGGGACCTTAGATTGTACTTGAGGGTTAGGGACTGATGTGAATGTACAATATATATGTAAAGCACTGTGTAAATTGACGACGCTATATAAGTACCTGAAATAAAATAATAAATAATCAAGATTTGTAAGTTTCTTTGACGATTACAGTATTGGCTGTAGCTGAGCCCTTCCCTTTTGTTCGGACTGCATGTTCCCCCAATGGTTGCACCCTTTCCTTCTCCCCTATTCTCCCCCCCCTTTTTTTCTTTTCTTGCATCCTGGTAAGTATTTGCTTTTCCTGACCATTGCCTAGACCAGGGGTAGGCAACCTGAGAGCCACAGGACTACAAGTTCCATCATTCCTCTGCAAGTCATAGCTGTAACTGTCGGTTTTGTAATCTTTGCAATGCCTCATGGGAAATGTAGTTCCACAACAGCTAGAGAGCCGCAAGTTGCCGACCCCTGGCCTAGGCTGCCTTGACTGGCTGATGCAAAATTACATCATTCCCTTGTGTGCGCGGGAGTCGTTAATCCTGGCACTATGCTGGAGATGTAAATGACCTTTGGTTGGTGAATTTCATTTTCAGATCTGCTTTAGAGTCTATTGTAGTTTAAACTACATGTCCATCTAAAGCTAAACCTACATGAATCAAATTTTGGTTGATTCCCACTGAATCAACTGAAATCCATTCCATGGGTGGCCCTGTTGGCACAACCCACAAAAGTCGATTATTCAATGGACTGTCGTTGAAGGAGCTGGGCCAAAAAAATTCTCTGCTGAACAGCATCTGCATCCAAATCTTGTATGGAGCTCCACACCAAGGGTGATTGATGGTTATTTTGTATTTCTTCCATTTGCAAACAATCGCTCCAACAGTTGTCTCCTTCTCACCAAGCTTCTTGCTGATGGTCTTGTAGCCCATTCCAGCCTTGTGCAGGTCTACAATCCTGTCCCCGACGTCCTTTCACAGCTCTTCGGTCTTGCCCATGGTGGTGAGGGTTTAATGGAAGAAAGGTTCTGTGGAGAGCTGCCTTTTATACGCATAACAAGTTGTCGTTAGGAGGCCCTTCTTAAATTGGCAGGACTAACCTGTGTACCACATGAACACATAGCCAGTCTGTGGGAGCCAGAATTAATGTTGGTTGGTAGGGGATCAAATACTTATTTAACTCACTGAAAGGTTTCTTCACAGTGAGAGCTGTGAATATGTGGAATAGACTCCCTCAAGAGTTGGTTGTGGCCAGCTCAGTGGATTGCTTCAAAAAAGTCCTGGATTGTTTCTTAGATACACAGAATATAACTGGATATAACATTTATAGGTAAAGTTGATCCAGGGAATATCTGATTGCCTCTCGGGGGATCAGGAAGGAATTTGTTTTCCCAGCAGGAGCAAATTGGATTGTGCTTTGCTGGGTTTTTTTGCCTTCCTCTGGATCAACTGTGGGTGTAGAATTATAACTTTTTTTTTTTTTATGGTTGAACTGGATGGACTTTTGTCTTTTTTCAGCCAGACTAACTAGGAACTATGCAATTCATTTTCTGAAGGCAGCAATGAAGATTAGATTTCCCCATCCTCTGGAACTCTCTACCCCAATTTATCAGACTATCGCCTACTCTGCTCAGTTTTAGGCAATCTCTGAAAACCTATCTCTTTAGGGAAGCCAATCCTGCCATCAGCTAATAGTGAAATCTTTTACTCCTCTGAATAGCAACTCAGCTTGTAACATTTTATCATGTGATTTTTATTGTAGGCCTGTAATTTTTAGGAATAACTCACTGAAATCTGCCCGAACAAGAGTCTAGTAAACATCCCGGGTAGGATAAAATTTGAAACACGAAATCATAAATTATAATTTAATAAATAATCATAAAAATAATAATATAATAATAATACATTTAAGTCAATAATATAATCAAACCAAAAACACTGAAATTTGAAACATAGCGCCAAGTTCGCACATCACTGAGCAAAGTCGCAAAATCGTGTTCAGTGTCTGATGATGAATTTCCCCCACGAATCATTATCACTCAATTCTGCAAGTGGTTCTGATTTACTATCGCTGTTCTCTAGCCGGTCTAAAACCGCTTTTGACCTAAAGGGACACTTTTTGGACGCCATGGACGTTTCTCAGTTTCCAGGCAGAAAGAACAGTAAAAATGCAGGCAGGGCGCCGGACAAAATGTATGTGAAATGGTTTGATACAGTAATGGAATACTATGTGATTTTAGTGAATTTAGTGAATGTCACTTTTTCACATTTTTAAATTTCCTGCCGTTCCGTCCCCCGTACGTCCCGACGTCGCAGGGAACGGAACCCGGAAGACAGATGCTGGCATCGGCCGGAGGACATTGACGGGGACACTGCAGGAGGGACATCACGGGAGAGCAGGTCAAGGTAAGTACAGAAGGGATCCCGGAACAACGCTGCAGTGTATTCCCGAGTGTAGCTCGGGGTTACCGCTTGTGGTGCTGAAACTTTACCCCGAGCTACACTCAGGAATACAGCCAGGGGGGGTTAATATTCTGTCTCTATCATTTAAAATACACCCATGATAAAAAATTATAGACCCTTCATTTCTTTGTAGGTGGGCAAACTTACAAAATCTGCAGGGAATCAAATCATTATTTTCCCCGTGTACATTGTGTTCACGATTATTATTACACAGTATTTATATAGCGCAACAGTTCGCTCAGCGCTGTACATTACAATGGGGGACAATACTCAAGACAGCACAATAACAATACAATGCAATACACGAGGGGTTCGAGCGCCCTGCTCCTTGGAGCTTACAATCTAGGAGGGAGGGGATAGTGGTACGGGAGAAATAGCTGTGGGGGATGGAGTGGTAGGAAGAGTGGAGGAGATCGGTAATTAGCTGAGGGCGGGGTAGGCTTCCCTTTAAAGGTGGATTTTCAGGGTGCGCCTAAAGGAGAGGAGAGTAGGTGAAAGTCTGATGGATTGGGGTAGGGAGTTCCAGAGGACAGGGGAAGCCCTAAAGAAGTCCTGGAGGCGGGCATGGGAGGAGGAGACCAGGGAACTAGAGAGAAGGAGGTCTTGTGAGGAGCGGAAAGTACGTTTTGGGTGGTATTGGGATATCAGGTCGGTGATGTAGTTTGGGGCAGTGTTATGGACAGCTTTGTATGTTAGTGTCAGCATTTTGAATTTGATCCATTGGGCAATCAGAAGCCAGTGGAGGGATTGGCGGATACGGAGCAATTAGTAAGGTGGATGAGTCTGGCCGCAGTATTCAGGATCGACTGAAACGGGGATAGTCTGTGGTGAGGTAGGCCGGTGAGGAGGGAGTTACAGTAGTCAAGTCGTGATATGATAAGGGAGTGAATGAGTTGCTTAGTAGTTTCTGGGGTTAGGAACGTGCGGATTTTGGAGATGTTGTGGAGGTTGAGTCTACATGAGTTTGTCAGCGATTGGACCTGGGGCTGGGAGGACAGATTGGAGTGTAGGATGACACCAAGTACTCTGGCTTGCGGGGTGGGACTGATGGTGGCATTGTTGGTCGTGATGGAGAAGTCAGGGGGGGGGGTGCGGGCTGGGGGTAAAACTAGGACCTCGGTTTTGGAAAGATTCAGTTTAAGGAAGTGGAGTGACATCCAATCTGATATGTCGTTCAGTAGGCTAGTGATTCGGGCGGAGACTGAAGGGGTGAGGCGAGGGGTAAAGAGATAGATTTGCACATCGTCGGCATAGAGGTGGTAGTTGAAGCCGTGAGAGTGTATCAGTTGGCCAAGGGAGGAGGTGTAGATGGAGAAGAGAAGGGGCCCGAGGACAGAGCCTTGAGGGACCCCAACAGAGAGGGGGAGTGAGGGGGAGGTGGCAGCGTTATAGGTAACATTGAAGGAGCGCTGCGATAGATAAGAAGAGAGCCAGGAGAGAGCAGAGTCTCTGAGGCCAAGAGAGCGTATACTTGTTAACTATTTTCCTGTCACAGCGAATCGTGCAGATGGTAGGTGTGGAATGAATTTAAAAAGGAAAAACACCTTCTGAAATCATACTTGTATAGTGGTGGTGTCCAGAGAGAGGTCGGATTGTGCCTCTTATCTCTCTACTGCCCGAGAACAAAAGACTCTCTGTATTAAAGGTTGGTAACCAGACACCGAATGACCTTGGGCTGCCAAGAAAGGGGCCTTGTGATGAAAAAAAGGTGCTTTTTATACTCAAAATATTTGAGATTCAGTCATTCTGACGCCGCTCTGGTGTGAATTTTAATGTAAATGTTTCCCTTTAACAGCACCAGAATACCCTGGAAGTCAGCAGAGGTCAAGGCAGGACAAGATCTACTGATAAACAGGTCTATAACCCTCTTCCAGTGTAAAACATGCAAAAATTTCCAACGAAACGTTGCCCACGGCTAACGAGCAGCAGCAGTTTTATTGGGAAGAAGCAAGATACTACCCGTTGTTGCATATTGCTAGATTTCCATGGGATCTCTTAAGCTTTACCAGTGAATTTCTCTTGAATTTTGACGCACGTGGTTCAACACATTTGTTTTCGAAGATTCTTTGCATAAATATCCTGTCGAAACAAGGAGGACACACCTACATCAAAGTTCAACATTCTCATTTCTGGCAGCCATGGACCAGCGGAAGGCGGAAAAATAAAAACTGACGTAAGAAAATATTCCTTCCTGTTCCCACAGAGTCAGGACAATCAAGTTACTATTCTTCAGTATGGATATCTGTGGGAAAAGGTGATGGCCACGCATGCATCAGCCACACATGCATCAGCCACGCATGCATCAGCCACGCATGCATCAGCCACGCATGCATCAGCCACGCATGGACTTTCTTTAGCTATAAATGGACTTTTTGTTCTCATTTTTTGGCTCTTACAGGCAGACGGTACTGCTGAAAAGCGATTCATGGAGGAAGTAAAGCAGTGGCTGGCAGACATTTAGAAGGCCTTGCTGCTTCCTCCAGGCAACTGTTTTACTTTTTTTTCTTCTTTTGTTTAATTGCCAATTTTACATTGCAGGACTGTGCCGCAACTGAGAGCTAAGCATTTGGCTCACGGTTTCAGTGCGGGCCCATTGGTCTTAACTACTTCCAGTCTCCGGACACTTTCCCCCCCTTCCTGTCCGGACACTTTCACCCCCTTCCAGTCCGGACACTTTCACCCCCTTCCAGTCCGGACGCTTTAACCCCCTCCAGTCCGGACGCTTTCCCCCCCTTCCAGTCCGGACGCTTTCCCCCCCTTCCAGTCCGGACGCTTTCATCTCCTTCCAGTCCGGACGCTTTCCCCCCCTTCCAGTCCGGACGCTTTCCCCCCCTTCCAGTCCGGACGCTTTCACCCCCTTCCAGTCCGGACGCTTTCACCCCCTTCCAGTCCGGACGCTTTCACCCCCTTCCAGTCCGGACGCTTTCACCCCCTTCCAGTCCGGACGCTTTCACCCCCTTCCAGTCCGGACGCTTTCACCCCCTTCCAGTCCGGACACTTTCTCCCCATTCCAGTCCGGACACTTTCTCCCCATTCCAGTCAGGACACTTCCCCCCCTTCCAGTCAGGACACTTCCCCCCCTTCCAGTCAGGACACTTTCACGCCCTTCCTGTCTGGACACTTTCACCTCCTTCCAGTCCGGACACTTTCACCCCCTTCCAGTCCGGACACTTTCACCCCCTTCCAGTCCGGACACTTTCACCCCCTTCCAGTCCGGACACTTTCACCCCCTTCCAGTCCGGACACTTTCACCCCCTTCCAGTCCGGACACTTTCACCCCCTTCCAGTCCGGACACTTTCCCCCCTTCCAGTCCAGGCCAATTTTCAGCTTTCAGCGCTGTCACACTGTGATTGACAATTGCGCGGTCATGCAACACTGTACCCATATGAATTTTTTAGCATTTTTTTGAGACAGATAAAACTTTATTTTGGTGGTATTTATTCACCGCTGGGATTTTTATATTTTTTGGCTATATTTGCATGTGATCAGCGTCAAGGGGTTAAAGCCTGCTGCAGCCGGCTAGAAACTTGCTTAACCACCTCAAGTGCGGACACTTTCATCCCTTTCCTTCCCCAGCCAGTTTTCAGCGCTATCACACTTTGACAATTGCGTGGTCATGCAACACTGTACCCATATGAATTTTTTAGCATTTGAGACAGATAAAACTTTATTTTGGTGGTATTTATTCACCACTTGGATATTTATTTTTTTTGGCTATATAAATGAAAAAGTCCAAACATTTTGAAAAAAAAAATTGTTTTTGCAAATAAATAATCTTTCTTCATAAATCTTGACCAAAATGTATTCAGTTACCTTTTTAGTAAAAAAAAATAACCCAAATTCGTTTATACCAAAAATTATAATTTTTCAAAAAAGTTTTTGACATTTTTATTTTTATGTATTTATATTATTTATGTTTTTTTGTACATACTGCCACCCTAGCAGTACAGTGTCACCATAGTCACCATAGTGACACTGTACGACTTGTTTTTGTAGCTGCTGACTTTTATTTTTTTACAGTGTGAGTGGAACTTCGCTTTAAAGTGGTTGACATGCAACTAGCCTCAGATGATACACAGAGATTAAACAAATCATCCCACATAAGTTGTACCTGTTTATCTGCTGCCTTCTCTGCATCTGCTTAAAGTGAAGAATTTATGCAATATTTCTGAGCCTCAGAAGGCAGAGGACAGGGATCTGATATCACACATTGCACAGCACAGTGCTGTGCTGTAATCTGAGTGGAGTGGATGGACACACCCATCTACACCCCCTTCTCTGTCTCATAGGGAAAGATGCTCAGCTTGGGCTGTCAATCACTCACTGTGTACTATGGGGGAAGGCAAGGCCCTCCCCTGGGTTTGTCTGGCATCACCATAGACTGTCAGAAGTGACTCATGCAGAGAGCAGAGAAAGGAGAGAGAAGACAGAAATCACACTAGGTGCTTTGGATTGAGGCAAGTGCACACTATAGAAGGATATGCTCTGTTCATTTTTCATTTCAGAGGTTTACAACCACATCAAACTGCAACTGGATCTATTTTTTTGTTTGTTTCATACTCTCTAGTGGAGATTCAGCCTAACCTTTACCAATACTTACTATATGAATCACTTCTTCTCGTCTTGTTTTACAGACATGATGAAGAGGTATCAGCTCAATTACAGCATCCAGCACCCACAAAGCTGCACAAACCTACCTACCTGATTTAACCCTAAAGGGACGTGGATATAGATGCACTTGCTTTTCATTGGGATCTTCAGCTTGGCCGGTAACTTGGCAAAGGAAGAGGAAAAGACAAAAGGGAGTTTCAAGATCAAGCAGATAAGGTCTTCTTTCCCACCCTTATTACCCAATATAACATTTAACTGTGCTGTCCCGATTTACGTTTTTAGGTCAGAAGGAAGCATTGAAGAACACATCTGAGAATATAAACAGCATACTGTGAGCCTGAGCTCTGTAGCCCTTCCAAGTAAGTGGGAAATTCTCCAGGAGGTGGTACCAGATAATAGTATTTATCTTTAACCCCTCGCCTACAGGGCACTTCTACCCCCTTCCTGCCTACCGGGCACTTCTACCCCCTTCCTGTCCAGGCCAATTTTCAGCTTTCAGCGCTGTAGCACTTTGAATGACAATTGCACGGTCATGCAACATTGTACCCATATGAAATTTTTATCATTTTTTTGAGACAGATAGAGCTTTCTTTTAAGGGTATTTAATCACCTCTGGGTTTTTTATTTTTTGCTAAACAAACCAAAAACCACCGAAAATTTAAAAAAAAAAAAAAGTTTTTTCTTAGTTTTTGTTATAAAATTTTGTAAATAAGTGATTTTTTTCCTTCACTGATGTGCACTAATGAGGCTGCAGTGATGGGCACTGATAGGCTGCACCGATGGACACTGATAGGTGGCACTGATGAGGAGGCACTGGTAGGTGGCACTGATGGGCATTGACAGGCATCACTGATGGGCACTGAAAGGCAGCACTGATATATGGCACCGATAGGTGGCACTGATAGGCAGCACTGACTGGCACTGTTAGGTGGCACGGACTGGCACTGTTAGGCGGCACTGACTGGCACTGATTGGCAGCACTGATAGGTAGCACTGACTGGCATTGATAGGTGGCACTGATAGGCAATACTGAAAGGCAGCTCAGATGGACACTATGTGGCATTGATTTGCACTGGTAGGCACTGATATGTGGCAATGATGGGCACTGACAGCTGGCACTGCTGGGGCTACAGTGATCATAAATGCCCTGATGATCAGTGCCCATGTCCTCTACGAGGAATGCTGATTACCGGCTCTCCTCTCCTATGTCAGTGTGACAGCTCGTGAGGAGAGAAATGCTGATAACCTGCATTTCCCTAATTACATGTGATCAGCTGTGATTGGACACAGCTGATCACATGACCAAGCTGAGATTGGACACAGCTGATCACATGACCGAGCTGACATCTTCGGCTCTTTCCGTTGATCGGTGATCCACTGTGTCCAAGGGACACAGTGGACCACCGATCGCCGTGCTGCGCACTCCCGGAGCGAGAGAACGAGAGAACCGCCTTGCGTCCGTCATTACCTTATATGGCAGGTGGGAGGCGGTTAAAGCACATTTGTTATAGTGTGATGTATAATGATGTAATATAACAATGTATTTGTTATAATGTAAGCTGTGCTTTTAATTAAAGCAGACCTTTCATGCAGGGGGTATTAAAAGACATTAGCATTTATTTACATGAAAAATATAAAAAAAACAACATTTATTTGCAAGTAATACAATATATACAAAAAAAAAAATCCCTGTATCCTACTTCTATGATTTTCTTCATCATATTGCTCCAGTGTTTGGAGCCATCTTGTGAGACTATTAGTTCAGAGTAGGGGCCATGTATGTTGCAGAGCCATGACCCTTGGCCAAGGGTTCGAGGAACATGGCACCACATAGCAGGGCAGCAACGATTACAGTACCACGACAAAAAGACCATTTTTAGAAGTTGCGCTTACTTTCAGACTTGGCAGCAGAGTCCTCGCTGAACCAAGCAGCCTCTGGATCCAGGTTTTGGATATAATCAGATGCTCCCTGGTCTTGCGGTGTGGGTCTAGATGACCCCCCATTGCTGCACTGAGGGATCTCTAAGGGTCTTTTCTTGCTAGCACTGCTTCCGGTCAAATCATCACATAGCTTGGTGAACATTCTCTTGTGATGAACCCGGACAAACCTGTGAAATGCTAAACAGAGGAAAAACAAAACATAAAGAAAGGCAAAGTTAGTATCGCTAACATAACCATTCAGTAGCTCAGCACCCCCTTCCAGCAGTGACAGGGGCTCTGGGAGGGGAATTGACTGCTAAGAGCAGAACAACTTGATCATCATAGTTTACAGAAGAAGTACTAAATTGCACCACAGTGTCTGCAGCTTAAGAGGTTAGTGAGGCCTTGTTTTAAAGCAGAGCTCCACCCAAAAGGGGAAGTTCCGCTTTAAGGACTGCTCCCCCGCTCCCCATTAAGGATTGTCACCTTTGGGGAGCGGGTACCCGAAGTTGACAGGTACCCACTCCCACTTTCAGTCTGATCGGAAGCAGAAGGTGTCCTCCCTCCCTGTAGTCTTTTGGGACACGTGACAGGTCCCAGAAGACTACAGGACCATTCATGAAGCGCAGCACTACTCGCGCATGCACAGTGGGTACCCGGCTGTGAAGCTGCAAGCTATCACAGCCGGGTGCCCACACTGAAGATGCCGGCCTCCTGGAATACAGGACGGCCAGTGAAATGGGCTGCGGGGGACACACTGCGGGACCAAGGGACAGGTAAGTGGCTGCTTTTTAAAAGTCAGCAGCTACAGTTTTTGTAGCTGCTGACTTTTATTTTTTGATAGGTCGAGTGGAACTCCGCTTTAAAGTGGTTTTAGACCCTTACCTATACCCAATGAAGTGAATAGCCTCTGGCGATACACAGATGAAACAAATCCTCCTACTACGTTGTACCTGTTTATCTGCAGTCTTCTCTACATCTATTCCAAGTGGAGAATTTATAAGCTTGTTTGAGAGTTCAGAAAAAAGGGGACGGAGAGCTGAAATGACAATGCAGAGCTCAGCGAGAAGAGCTCCAAGAGCTGATTGGAGGAAAGAGACACACCCCTCCACACAGCTCACAGGAACAGAGCTGAGGCTGTCAATCTTCTGGAGGCCCCTCCCCTGTCACCTGTTTTCTCTTAGTGTCAGGAAAACTTGTCAGAAGTTATTCATGCTGATAGCAGAGGAACGAGGTAGCAAAGAGAAATAACAGTGCTCTTAACTGAGACAAGTACACACTATAGAGGGATATGCTTCGCTCATATTTCATGTCTGAGGTTTACAACCATTTTAAAGATCATTTAGTATTTGATAGGAATATGCAAGTTTATAGAATAGACTGCAACCTCTCACCTCTCAGCAGAGCGTAGTGCTCTGGTTTCTCTGTGAGCAAAGCTGCAATCTCGCACACCATTATGTCATAGTTGTCCGTCTTCTTGTAGGAGGTGAGGGCTGCAGAAAAGCGTTTATAATTTTCGTCTCCCAATGACTCTTTCACCTGCTTCAGGTAAGTCGATATCTGCTCTTGCTGGTCTTTCTTAGGAGGGACAGAGCTGTAGTTGCTGGCAGGAGCTGTAAAAACAATGTAAAATTCTTATCTTTAAAGTGGAACTCCAATGAAAACCACTAGAGAGGTAAATGGTCAGACTGAACAGCCAGAGAGCGGACAACATGGCTTCCTGTTGCAGATCTGCAGCTTAACATTTGACTTGCCTGCTCACTGGACAATGATAGAGTATCATCACGCTGATTACGGGTGAGTGCTGCAAACGAATCTGACAGGTCAGATCAAGCCTACATCACAGGTATATAATCACAACTTGCTGTTAATCCCATTATGTCCACTACACATGCCCGTATGAAGGAGGAAGGCATCTCCCCCGAAACGCGTTGGCTTCTCTTGATACTCTTTGTCAAATAAAAATTTGGACTGAAACTCAAGAGGTTCAATTAACTTTTAGGCTTCAGGCACGCTTGAGCTCAAAAATGCTGTTTAAAAAAGCCCCCCCCCTCCCCATGAAGCCTAATAGTTCAGAGCTACCTTGAACACACATCCCAGTCCTGATATCTGTCTGAACATCTCCCAGTGCCTGAAACATGCTAAATCAGCAGCACTGTGCAGTGGATCCTGTCTGGCTCACAGCGATAACCAACTCAGCTGCAGATTTCTGGGAAGACCGTATAATGACAGAATTCAGGAAACTATACTATATCTATATACTGTGTGCGTATGTATGTATGTATGTATGTATGTATGTATGTATGTATATATATATGTATATATATATATATATAATTTATTTATTTCAGGTACTTATATAGCGCCATCAATTTACGCAGCGCTTTACATATCTTTATTGTACATTCACATCAGTCCCTAACCCTCAAGGGGCGTACAATGTAAGGTCTCTAACCCTCAAGGGGCGTACAATGTAAGGTCCCTAACCCTCAAGGGGCGTACAATGTAAGGTCCCTAACCCTCAAGGGGCGTACAATCTAAGGTCCCTAACCCTCAAGGGGCGTACAATCTAAGGTCCCTAACCCTCAAGGGGCATACAATCTAAGGTCCCTAACCCTCAAGGGGTGTACAATCTAAGGTCCCTAACCCTCAAGGAGGCGTACAATCTACGGTCTCTAACCCTCAAGGGGAGTACAATCTAAGGTCCCTAACCCTCAAGGGGCGTACAATCTACGGTCTCTAACCCTCAAGGGGAGTACAATCTAAGGTCCCTAACCCTCAAGGAGGCGTACAATCTACGGTCTCTAACCCTCAAGGGGTGTACAATCTACGGTCCCTAACCATCAAGGGGCGTACAATCTAAGGTCCCTATCCCTCAAGGGGTGTACAATCTAAGGTCCCTAACCCTCAAGGGGCGTACAATCTAAGATCCCTAACCCTCAAGGGGCGTACAATCTAAGGTCCCTAACTCACATTCATACATACACATACTAGGGACAATTTAGGCAGAAGCCAATTAACCTACCAGCATGTATTTGGACACACATTATATATATATATATATATATATATATATAAATAAATAATCACACACACTATATATGTGTGTGTTTATATATACACACACACAACAGACATACATACACATACTGTATATATATATATATACACACACACACACACATTAAAATTAACTATTTTTATTAAGTACAAAATAACTGTCTTTTCAGTATTTGCTATGAGTTCTGATTTAAAGGGTTAGCTGCCCTTCTTTTTTTTTTCCCCCAAAGTGTGAAAACTTTTCACCTTCCTCACACTTATTTCCATGGAGGATTCCATCTCATCGCTTACACAGCACGGTGCAGCGGTCATGTGATATGAAAACACAGACACCGTCACATGTTCCTCCATACCTAGACGTGCTGTGCATTTTATTTCACCCACTGCAGCAGAACAGAGCGGCGCGGGAGGAAATGGTCACTTAAAGAGTTGACAGCATTACAAAGCTGTAGAAAAAAAAAGTCATTTCCTTCAGGAAGTCAATTGGCAATAAATACGCAATATACATTTTCAATAACCTATAACAGGGAAATTGACAGATGACAATCTCATACTTTGCATAAGTTCCTCCTGTTACAATCGAGTAAAACAGGTCGCTATATATAATAGATAGGAAGAAAGTTTCCAGTGGAAAAAGATTCAAATTGCTGAGTAAAGCAAGCAACAAATGCATGCATGCACTCTGCACACCGCGGGAAAGAACACTTGGAAGCGGTTCAAAAGCGATCGCTCCAATTATGACACGGATGAGTCACCTTTTAGTCATCTTTTCCACTGATTTATTGCCCTTACTATAGGGATAGAAACAAAAAAACACCAAAAAAAAACAAAAACGCATTGCGATAAGGCCCTCCAGGAATCCCATGACTTACCTGTGTTCATACTGGCCCCGCTGACTCACCCAGAAAAGGTGTGTGGTCCTGAAACTAGCATGGGGTGCCTTTCACCACAGTGGAATCACGTAGGCGCTTTACTTACCTACAGCAGTTTCAGGCAGACAACCCGAAAGGAGAACAAAAAACACTTTGTAGGTTCAGCAGGCTTTGCCTGAAGGTTTTTTCAAAGGAATGAAAAATGTTGGGACAAATGGAGGAGATGTTGTTTATTCGATCATTCCTTTATAATACACATTAATCATGTATGTGAAACAGAAGCAAGCGTTGTGTAAACGGAAAATGAATTTATGGGCAAAATTTAAAAAAAAGTCATATTAAGCGACAGTCTGTCACTACCATTAATGCCGCAGTTTATTTTTTTCTGTATTCTGTATGTATGCAATGGGGGGAGATTTACTAAAACTGGAGCACTCAGAATCTGATGCATTTGTGTATGGCAGCCAATCAGCTTCTAACTTCAGCTTGTTCAATTAACCTGTTCACGCCGGCTGCACACAAATGTGCGGCCTCCTGGTGTTTGGGCCTAGACGCCGAGCGGACGCACATTTGTGTGCAGTTAAGAAAAACGTGCTGAGTGTGCGCTCCCAGCACATATGTCCGGTACTCACGGAAAGGTCCCGATCTCCTCTTTCGATCGGGACCTTTCCTGATCATGTGATCGCCGTGACGGTGAATCACGGCGGTCACATGACCCTAAAACCCCGCACCGCCTCCCGGCTTCTGAAACCCTTAAAGGCCCGGGAGGCGCCAGTGCCAAGGGGTTAAGCTTTGACAATAACACCCCCGTTCACATATATGCGGCTGTGCGGGCTGTGTTTTGCGTGGGCACGGGAGCCCATTCATTTGAATGGACTCCCGTGCCCGTGACAGGCAGGGAAGAAGTCCCTGCACTTCTGAAAATGCAGCCTGCACGGGAACATTGGTTCCCAGTACGGTTGCGTTTTCCAGTGCGGATGGCGTACCATTAGAACTAATGGCACTGCCTGCGGGTCCGCATTCCACTGTGCGGGCGGATTTTTGTGCGGATCCGCAGATTCACCACTTGCAGAGATGTGAACCTAGTCTACAACCTGGCAGCTGATTGGTTTCAATGCAGAGCTGCACCAGATTTTGCACTCCCCCACTTTTAATAAATCCCCCTCACTGTACTATACAATGTATCCTATATGCAGGGTGGATAAAAATCGATTAAAAAAAAAAGCAAAAAAAAAATAATTTTTTTTTAATTTAAAATCGGATTTTCTTTTTTTTATTTAAAATCGGATTTTTTTTATTTTCAGCAAATTTATTGTAATAATATGCTTTTGGAGTCAAAATCTATGTCGAGATAGTTTTCTATTTAAGATACATTAATCCTTTTGTTTAGCATCATTGCATGAGGATGTAAATATTGCAGAATATACAATCGTTTAGCATTTTGTTCAGCATGAAATGGAGCGTAGTTATGTAGCGCGAGGATGTCTATTCTGCAATATTTACATTTTTGGTAAACTCATTCAATGAATCCAAGCTCTGCCAGCTGAGACAACATGCGCTGCATTGATGAATTTCACAGTAACCATGAGAAAAAACATGAAATAAACGAATTTGAGTCGTTCTCCAGCTACGTGTGATGAACCTATTGACCTAAAATCGATTCTGAAATCGCTGCTTTACTACGACAGCTTATTATTCTAAGAAGGAATCCTTCAGTTGGTTTGCAAATATTAAAGATGGTAACTACCAGCAAGAATTAGTCAGATTCCTTACATTTAAAGGGCACCTGTCCAGGGGCGGACTGACAACTCATGGGGCCCCCGGGCAATAGGGGATCATGGGGCCCCTGTGTCCTTGCCCAAACTCAAAAAAGCCTATGAAAAAGGTACCAGGGGCATCTCATGGGGCCCCCTACTGACCCCGGGCCCTCGGGCAGTGCCCCAGTTTCCGAATGGTCAGTCCACCCCTGCACCTGTCATATTGGCACCCCAAAGCACTTGTTTATTTTTTGCACAGCACTACGCACTCTTAACTGGTATGGTGTAGGTCAGGGGTGGGCAACTGTGGCCCTCCAGCTGTTGTGGAACTATAAGTCCCATGAGGCATTGCAAAACTGACAGTTACAAGCATGACTCCCAAAGGCAGAGGCATGATGGAACTTGTAGTTCACCAACAGCTGGAGGGCCACAGTTGCCCACCCCTGGTGTAGGTCTTCGGACGTGCCTTAAAGACTCACGCACAAAATGAGAATATCAGGCGAACGATCGTCCGTTTTCTTTTGCATGCTAGTCTCATATAGAAAATGAAGAGTTTACTAAAGTTGTGAAAATTCTTGTAAACACAGAATACAGCTTCAGAGGTGATCACTGGTTAAATGATCAGCACTTCCGCCTGGCAGTACTACAGCCGTTGGTTTGATTCCCAACAACGGCACCACCTGCCTGGAGTTTGCATGTTCTCCCTGTGCCTGTGTGGGTTTCCTCCAGGCACTCCAAAGACATGCCGGTAGGTAATTGGATCCTGTCTAAATTGTGTGTGTATGAATGTGAGTTAGGGAGTTTAGATTGTCTGCCCCTTGAGGGTTAGAGACTGATGTGAGGTCATCACAGAGGACAAGGGGGCGCTCTTTACATCTGGAGGAAAACAAATTTAATCTCCAAACACGGAAAGGTTTCTTCACAGTAAGAGCTGTGAGAATGTGGAATAGACTCCCTCAAGAGTTGGTTGTGGCCAGCTCAGTGGATTGCTGTAGGAAAGTCCTGGATTGTTTCTTGGATACACAGAATATAACTGGATATAACATTTATAGGGAAAGTTGATCCAGGGATATCCGATTGCCTCTCGGGGGATCAGGAAGGATATTTTTTCCCCAGCAGGAGCAAATTGGATCATGCTTTGCTGGGTTTTTTTGCCTTCCTCTGGATCAACTGTGGGTGTAGGATTATAACTTTTTTTTTTCATGGTTGAACTGGATGGACTTTTGTCTTTTTTCAGCCAGACTAACTATGTAATATAGTATATAAGTAATGTAATATAAGTATTGTAATGTATTCTTTCGTGTTTTTTTTTCACGGGCAAATACTGTACTAATTAGACGAAAATAATTTGTTCAGTTATCCCACAAGAAAAATCCATGTGTGTATCCCTTCGGATAATTTATCATGAACTGTCACGATTGGCTCTCTGAAGCTGTGCACCAAATATCAGATTTTCGGACGATTGCCCCAAGAGTGGTATTTTTTTGGTCCGATTTTCTCAACGTGTGTACTAGACTTGGGGGACGGTAGGGCATGCGACCTTATGGTTAGATTCTCCCCCTCCCTTCGGGGAGCACCTCCTAGTACTTGGGTGGATCTTGCTTTAGCAGGTCCACTGAAAAATGGGGTTTGCCTGTTTTTGGGTGGGGTGGAAAATGAGTACCCCAGTTCCCATCAGGCACCTGTCGTTTGAGAGGGGGGGGAATTAGAGTTAGTGTCCCTTCTCTTCGGAGGACCAAGCGTACATCCTGTGCACTTTTTTGGTGGCTCACTTGATTTATTGCACCTGGTGTTGGCTTTGAGTGCTCATGGAGCTTGTAAAAAGTACCGGGGATCAAATAGTTAAGTCAAATATTGAAGTTGGAAACTGCTAATTCATGGTGATGAGATAAAACCGCATACAATGTCACACAAAGACGCGTGAGCCTAGTGGGTTTGAGTAATAATTAAATCCCCGCACGTGCATTTCCGCATTGTGCCAGACTAAAGGGCACCGCCAAGTTTTCCTGTTGGGACGCCAAACATTAGGGACCTTTTACCTTGGCAACTTCCTCTTTGCTAAAACAGGAACAAAGAAATTAAAAGTGATACTAAACGTTTTGGCTTTGTTCTGTCATCTGCTGTCTAATGGAAAGTCTACTAATTTTAGCCTAATTTAAATTACATTTCTTTTTAAACGGTAATTATTTGCATACTGTTTGTTCATTTAAAGCCAATCTGAGAAAAAAAAAAATCATGGAGACTCTGGGGGTGTACTATACTGTAAAAATTACAAAAATTCACAGAGCTATCTATCCTGTGAAACTGCATGTTCCGTGCAAATGGGGGCAAGATCGAATGTTACTAGGCTAGTTTCTCTACAGGTCGAATGTAATTAATTTATACAGACTAGAGTGAATCAGGAAACTACTGTTTTATAGCCACTAGATAGCAATGAAGAGCGAAAGAAGAGGATTTCATCAGCTTCATATAGCGGGCAAAATGCAGTATTTTCCTGATCCATTCTATTTTGTATATATTAACCGCTTGCCCGCCACCCTATAGCAAAAATATTGCTACAGGGCAGTAGGCCTGCACAAAATCACACAAATACATATACACACACATATATATATTATACATATACACACACACACACACATATATATATTATACATACATACACACACATATATATATATATTATACATATACATACACACATATATATATATATTATACATATACATACACACATATATATATTATACATATACATACATACACACACACACGTGTATATATATATATATATATATATATATATATATATATATATATATATATATATACACATACACACACACACACACACATATACACACACACACACATTCATACATGTGACTTGTATTTCCGGGTAAGTAGCCCTACCCGCGCCTCTATTGGTACCTAGAAATGTCAATCACCGGGTCCCAGCCGGCGATTCCCGGCCGGCACTAGGTGATCGTCGGCAAAGCTGACAGGGGAGAGATTTGTGTGCAAACAACACAGGTCTCTCTCCTGCCAGCAAGGACATGCTGCTGTGTACAACAGAGAAATACAAAACAGCATGTCTCCAAGGTAAAACAGCACACAGTTAACCCTTTGATCTCCCAAAAGTTAACCCCTTCCTGCTCAGTGTCATTAGTACAATGTCAGTGGTTTTTATTAACTGGGGATGTCAGTGGCAGTTAGTTCCCACCCATTCTCAGAATGCCCGCTGATCGTCGCCATTACTAGTAAAAGAAAAAATTCTAGTGTAGTGTTTTTCTCTTCCTCCATGTTTTGGAGCTGCGAGCTATAAAAAGTTCAGGGGTGAATGGAGCCTTACAGCGGAGCTCCACTCACCCTGTCAAAAAATAAAAGCCAGCAGCTACAAAAGCTGTAGCTGCTGAATTTTTAAAAAACAGCCACTTACCTGTCCCTCGGTCCCGTGGTGTGTCCCCCGCAGCCCATTTCACCGGCTGTCCTGTATTTCAGGAGGGCGGCATCTTCAGTGTGGGCACCCGGCTGTGACAGCTTGCGGCTTCACAGCCGAGTACCCACTGCGCATGCGCGAGTAGCGCTGCGCTTCATGAATGGTCCTGTAGTCTTCTGGGACCTGTCACGTGTCCCAAAAGACAACAGGGAGGGAGGGAGCTACAAAAACTGATTTTTAAAAAACAGCCACTTACCTGTCCCTCAGTGTGACCCCCCCCCCCAGCCCGTTTCACTGGCCGTTCTGTATTCCAGGAAGACGGCATGTTCAGTGTGGGCACCCGGCTGTGACAGCTTGCGGCTTCACAGCCGGGTGACCACTGCGCATGCGCGAGTAGCGCTGCGCTTCATGAATGGTTCTGTAGTCTTCTGGGACCTGTCACGTGTCCCAAAATACTACAGGGAGGGAGGACACCTTCCGCTTCCAATCGCCTAGGTCAGGGGTAGGCAACCTGCGGCTCTCTAGCTGTTGTGGAACTAGATTTCCCATGAGGCATTGCAAAGATTACAAAACTGTCAGTTACAGCTATGACTTGCAGAGGCATGATGGAACTTGTAGTCCTGCGGCTCTCAGGTTGCCTACCCCTGGCCTAGGTGATTGGACCGGAAGTGGGAGTGGGTACCTGTCAAATTCGGGTACCCGTTCCCCAAAGGTGCGGGGGACCAGTTTTTAAAGCGGAACTTCCCCTTTTGGGTGGAGCCCCGCTTTAAGGATTGGCAAGCTGCAATATATTACATTTTTGGTCTGGGGTTTTAATACCACTTCAGCTGAGAAATGCATACAAAAAACACAACATGTTTCCTTTAAAGAAAGTCCCTTTGGATGTATTGTACCGGAAATATAAAAAGAACATTGTTAAAGGCTGAGCGACATTTACTGTCATCGTGTTTCGCCCTCAGGGTATGCTTTTGTTTTGCCCGAATAGGTGCAGGATAAGCTGTCATTTTAAGTGATATTAACACGTGCTCTTGAATTGGGTTTCCCGTCAGTCATGTTGTTTAAGAAAAATCTACCAGATCACTTAATATTCTGGCAAAAAAGTCATTAAAATGTTTTTTCTAAATACTTCGATGTAATCTCCTTCCTGGAAAGAGAATGTATACAGTATGTCGGAATGGTCAACCCCACACATCAATTCAGCATTAGAGGAAAAGCACGTTGAAGTAAAGAAAGTCGTCAGACAGCAGCAGGTCTTTGAAAATATTTATATAAAAGCGAACAAACGGCTCTGCGTAGTCACGATGACGCATTCCATCTTAAAAAGGGTCCTTAGTTGGAGCGGGCTGCGATTTGCTGACATACGCAGGATTCTGCCATATATGGATACGCGGGTTTGGTCTTAAATTTGTTTAATGTTGGAGAATTAAAGCTTGATTCACATTTGTGCGACGGAGCGCACGCACACTTCTGCACGGGTTTATTGCCTCCCCCCCCCCCGTGGCAAGTGTAGGGCAGTGTGTTCATTTCAATGGGCTGTCCTACGCGCAAGAACGCAGAAAAGAAGCGTCAATGGCTCCCGCTGCTGCCTCTCCATTGGTGAATGTAGGATGAGAGCGGCTGCAGACGAGCACAGTGTTGGATCGAGTATTTTGCAGGGGTGTCAAACTGGCGGCCATCCAGCTGTTGCAAAACTACAAGTCCCATCATGCCTCTGGCTTTGGGAGTCATGCTTGTAACGGTCAGTCTTGCAATGCCTCATGGGACTAGTTTGGCAACAGCTGGAGGGTCACCAGTTTGACGCCCGTGATTTAGAGGGGTTAGGGGGGGCTACTGGGACATTTTTTTTTTACCTTAAAGTGGTTCTAAAGCCTGAAGGTTTTTTTTTTTTTAACTTCTATGCATGAAGGTAAAAAAACCTTCATTGCCCAGTTTCCCCCTCATACATATCTGATCTCAATCCTGATTTAGTAATGTGCATGAGAGCAGAAGCTCTCCTGGGTCTCTGCCTCCTCTTTGGCTAAGGCACAGCAGCGGTAACCATTAGCTCCCACTGCTGTCAATCACAGCTAGTGAGGAGGGAGCGGGGGCAGGGCAGTCTCATAGACAAACAGAGGCAACTTGGGAGTGAGCACACACTAGTGACCACAGAGCAAGCAGATTGCTCTGGGGGGCACTCGACAGGGGGGAGGGGCCTGGAGCACCGGCAGGGGACCAGAGAAGAGGAGGATCAGGGCTGCTCTGGCGGGCACTCGACAGGGGGAGGGGCCTGGAGCACCGGCAGGGGACCAGAGAAGAGGAGGATCAGGGCTGCTCTGGGGGGCACTCGACAGGGGGGAGGGGCCTGGAGCACCGGCAGGGGACCAGAGAAGAGGAGGATCAGGGCTGCTCTGGGGGGCACTCGACAGGGGGGAGGGGCCTGGAGCACCAGCAGGGGACCAGAGAAGAGGAGGATCAGGGCTGCTCTGTGTAAAACCCTTGCACAAAGCAGGTAAGTATGACATATTTGTTAGTTGAAAACAAAAAAACAAAAACAAAAAACATCAGAGAGGACTTGCTGTGCAGATACCATGGATTATGGGAACAGTAATTCTTAACCATTTCAGCTTCAGAAGATTTTACCCCCTTCCTGACCAGGCAATTTTTTTGGTATTTAGCACTGTGCTACTTTAACAGACAACTGCGCGGTCATGCAATCACCTTTAATATCACTTTAATGCAGGGAATGCATTAAAGTGGAACTCCGGTCAAAAATCTTTTTCCACCATGCAGTGCGGATGTGCTCCCATTGCATGGATCAGCTGCTCGTTTTTTTTAGGGATGAAGACAAAGCTCGTACTCACCTGATCCGCTGATTCTCTGGAAAACCACACTCCCGCATGATCCAGTGGTGGACTATTCCTGTCTATGGGGCATTCTGGTGTCAGGAACAGTCCATTTACAGGATTTCTGGACTGCAGGAGCCAGTGCGACCAGTCTTGTGTGGGGAGGATTGGCAGCTCACATGAGTATATCTTTGCTGTCCTCTCCCCTTGCACAAACCAATGAAGTTAACCCGTGCAGTGCCGGCACAGCCCCAATGTGCAGGCAAAAAGAAAAAATTGCCCGGAATTCTGCTTTAAGTTAAAAAAGTTTAGTGGCTATACAGAAACATTTGTAGCCAAGGTGCTGGGCTATAGCAATATGGAGAAGGCGCCACTACCTTTATTCTCTTCTCTCCCTCAGATACTGATGTTATGCTGCACAATTCTCCTTCGGCCATATTTTTTTTTTTTGCAGAGTTGGTTGAATTGGGTGCGGGGACGCACTGGATGCCTTTGTTGCCATTATAGGCATCACGTGCATCCCTGTGCCTTTTTAGGAGGGGTGGCCCTCCAGGCATACCTGCCCTCAACCTATCCATTGTTATATATGCTCCTACTATGGCGGCTATGAAAATTATAGAGTTGGAACCGAAGTGCACACAGAGGTCCCCTGTCTTGGGAGTCTTACACATATATATTAGTAAATGTGTGCAAAACAAAACCCTCTTTTTAATGTAAATTGTTAGACAGGGCAATTTGGTTGTTTTGCAGGCTGGAAAGTGTGCTGGGACTGAGCCACTGAGAAGAGAACACCAAGTGAGAAATACATACCACACCCATATTGCACTTCATACCGCCCTTATTCCAAACCTAGACTGCACCTATACCAACCCGATACTGCATTATACCGCAACATCTGAACCACATCTACCTTGCCCCTGTGCCGAGACTATACCATACCTATACTGCGTGCAGGTTAACTGGGACTGTCGTTAAGTGCACCAAAGATGTTAAAGGGCCCCAACAATAGCCAGCAAGAGAACATCTAAAAGGACTGCCCCTCCCATAATTATTCTGCAAGCCCCCTCTGCTACCATCCTCCTTTTCTTTTGGACAGGGCGTACCCAGTCGGTCTAGGACTAGCATTGCCACCATAAATATGCTCTGGCAGTATAGTTTCAGCACTCAGTAGATTAAAACTTTACTACTGCTCACTGCTGCACTAGAGGTGGCCTATCAAAGCCTGATTTACCTGTATTTTTTCTTAACTTCACTTTTCTCCTCTAGCAAGGAGAAAAAGGTGCATTGGGGTAGATTTATTAAAACTGGTACATTCAGAATATAGTGCAGCTGTGCATGGTAGCCAATCAGCTTCCAACTCCAGCTTGTTCAAATCATATTTGGCAATAAAACCTGGAAGCTGGTTTCTATGCAGAACTGCACTCTATGGTCTTAGTAAATAAACCCCATAGTATCTTTTTTCTCCATTCAAGAGGAAAAAACAACAGGGGTGGGCTTTACAGTGACTGTTCACTGTGAGAGCCAATCAGAGGCTACCACAGTGATCAACAGATGGGGATCCAGGCCTCCTGGTTCCTGATTGTTAGTATGAGACCCAGAATGCTCAGTGACCCCGGTTCACATCTATGCGGCCGTGCGTGCCGTGTTTTGCACGGGCACGAGAGCCCATTTATTTGAATGGACTCCCGTGCCCGTGACACGCAGGGAAAGAAATCCCTGCACTTCTTTGGAAAACACAGCCCGCACGGAAACTTCGGTTCCCAGTACGGTTGCGTTTTCCAGTGCGGTCGGCGTGCCATTAGAACTAATGGCACCCGGCCGCGGATCTGCAATTCTCTGTGCGGGTGGTGCGGCTGCACGGATTTTCGTGTGGATCCGCAGCAGCACCACCCGCACAGATCTGAACCTAGGGTAACTCGGGCTGCAGAGTTTGACAGGTGGCACTGCCTGTCAAACTCGTCCATTGAGACCAATGGGCCCGCACTGAAACCGCGAGCCAAATGCTTAGCTCTCAGTTGCGGGCTCGGGTTCTGTGATAGGAAGATAAACACAGCGGCGCATTAATGAGGCCCCTCATATGAAGAATCACTTCTGTCAGCAACTGTCAAGATTGAGGGTTTGTTCACAACAGATCCAGTGAACCGTATTCTTAAACGCAGTACAAAGAAAAAATAAATGTATTTCAATGAGCTTACTTTACAACACTGCAGTGCTTTCATGTGTGTAATAAGTAAATGCATCGGTCTCTATGTGCACAGTCATGAATTAAAGAGAATTATCAGAAACAAGTCGTTTTAAACATGAATACACTTGGATAATATCATTTAATATAATAAATAGATGAAATAAAAAACTAGTGTCAAAATGTTGCAAATACAAAAAAGGAGCCTAGGTAGCAGTTAGAAACTGAAACTGAAAATAGGAAAGTGATTAGAAAAAAAAAAACGATTCTCAGAAAAGATGCAGAAGTTGGAAAGACAAAACCATACATGGGTTCATTTATGCTTTTAGCCCCTGACGGATCCTACGTGTAATACAAACAATACCTCTACAAATAAAGATCAGCTAAACAAGTCCTTTGCTGCAATGGGTCGCAACAGCGGAACACTCTATGATATTATGTTCCGGGAAAGCGGGACTTTTCGTCAAGCCCCACCAAAAAGACCCAGAACACGCTTATCTTGGAAATCTGTCAAAAGAAACTCGTGTTTCGGTTTGCTTTGTGGTCACCCCTGGAGTCTGTCAACCATACCACACTGCATAATTATTAAGCCTGAGGAAAGAGACTCAAGTTTCCTTAACCAGGAAGCCAGGAATTCCTTTCCTACTACGTCTTAAAATGACCGCATCAGTAGAGGCGACACTTCCCATAAATCAATTTAGCTCAGATTAGATTAGTATGATGGTCAAAAGAGCAGAACTTCACCTTTAAAGGTCACAGCCGGCTTCCATTAGTAAATATTCCGGCACTGGGGACCCAAAGACCACCAAAAGAATGGGCCCAGGTGAGGACAGTGCTTGAGCCCTGGACAGGTAAGTATCGTTTTACTACAGGTGCTGAATTTTAATTTTTTTCTTTCTTGGGTGAAGATCCTCGCACTGGGTCTAAGCACTAGCTGGTCTTCACCACAGCTCCTGAGGGTGGAAATGAGTTTCGCTGCATGCTAATGTCAGGTTGGGGTCCTCTTGCTTGCCCAGCAGGGAAGGAGAAAGATGGGGTCATGTAAGGGATGAAGAAGATAAAGAACAAGTGGGAGTGATGTCGATGAACAAGCCAAAAGGTAAGTAACAAGTAGTAGCCAGATGGGATCAGGCGGAAGCATAGTCCATGAGCAAGCCAAGGGGGGGTAGTCCTCTTTTGGACGGGACTTTAGCTCTTATATAATAAATTTGAACAGTTCAATAAAGATTTTTTTAAAACAATATGCAGTTTTATTTTTTCAATTTTAAAAAACAAACATAAAGCTGCAATACAGATCGCGGCGGTGTCATCAAAGATGGTATTGCAAATCTAGTCATGGATCATGCATAATTCGCACTTGACGCATTTCGAGATCAAGAGAAATCTCTGAACAAGCCAAGGGTTGATCACGACTGGTAGTGAAGAGAAGGACAGCAGCAGGTATGCAAGGAGCAAGATATCGGCTGGAGAAGGCACAATAATCTGGCAAACAGGACATGCACAGACATGGCTTAAATCAGGAAGTTCATGGGAGGAGCAAAAAGTTCAAGGTTCAACCAGAATAAAAATACAAGGCAAGGTTGTCCAAGGGATCAGGCAGGGAACTTGTTCAGCATCCTAAAATGGTTCTTCTGTCTTACCAAAAATATTAAAAAGTCAGCTTCTACAAATACTGTAGCTGCTGACTTTTTTTTTAAAAGAAAAGGACACTTACTTGTCCAAGAATTCAGTCCTGTCCTCACACAGGTCGGTTCTTCACCAGTCTTCAGGTCCCCGGTGCCGAGATGTTTACTAAGATACATTTATTTTCAGCCTCACAGCTGGCTTCTTACTGCACATGTGTGAGACGAGCTGTGCTTTGTGAATGGACCCGCAGCCTTCTGGTAACTGTGACAAGTCCAAGAAGAGTGCAAGTTGGGGGGACTTCCCTAGGAGGTTGGAGCAAAGTGGAAGGGGGTAACTACTAATACTAGGTACCCACTCCACAAAGAACCTTTTAGGGTTATATTCTGATTTAAGTGGGAAAACAAGAAGAGCTACAGTCAGGTACAGTGGAGGTCTTAGGTTCTGATCCCGGACCCAGACTCTGGTCCCGGACCCAGACTCTCATCCCAAGACCCAGACTCTCATCCCAAGACCCAGACTCTCATCCCAAGACCCAGACTCTCATCCCAAGACCCAGACTCTCATCCCAAGACCCAGACTCTCATCCCAAGACCCAGACTCTCATCCCAAGACCCAGACTCTCATCCCAAGACCCAGACTCTGATCCCCAGACCCAGACTCTGATCCCCAGACCCAGACTCTGATCCCCAGACCCAGACTCTGATCCAAGACCCAGACTCTGATCCAAGACCCAGACTCTGATCCAAGACCCAGACTCTGATCCAAGACCCAGACTCCGACACAAAACCTTTTTTTTTTTTGGATACAGTAAGGAATGTTATAACTTTTTGTCCCAAACAGCCAAACTAGGAAGTGAGAGGAAATTCCTCCAAAGTGAGGGAATTCCTGGTTGTCACTGAGGTCACCAGAACTATTGTCTCCACTGGGAGATGTCCCTTCTATTTCTATTCTGGAGAATTCAGAATCTGTGATTTTCTTTCACTTTCAGTGATAACAGTAAACATGAGGGTGAATCTCCCTAATAGGGACACAGACAATAGAAAACCTGACCAGAGTAATATAAGCCCTCTCCACTCGTTCCAAAATATATGAACCACCAGAAAAAAGGACATCTCTTCCAAAGTGGCAACATACCACAGGAAAAAAAAAAAAAAAAGTTCAAGGAACAAAGACTCTATCCCCACCCTACTCTGTTCAAAGTAAAAAAACAAAAACAAATGGTAAGAGATGAGCTTTAAAAAGGAGAATTCTATATTTTGTAAATAAAAAAAAACAAATGAATGAATGAATGAAGCCAATTTGCAAAATACAAAAATGTGTATTTATTCCTTTTTGCATTTGAGTCTGAAAGACTTTGCAATCATCATCAATGGATTGTGGGTGCAATGCTCTGGCTCCAGCAGACTCTTCCTCTAGCTCAGGTCTGTACCAAGGTACGGACCTTCCACCACTGAGCTGGAGGAAATATCAATGGACTACAAGGACGGTGACGTACACTCTTGCTCCACTTAGTAATACAAGTCCCTTTCTTATAGTGGCAGATAGGATTGGTAATTTGTTTTCATTCACAGATTCCTGTGAATAAATGATGGGCAGAGCCATACATGGGCCGCACCTATTTCAATTCAGACCGATGGCAGCAGCTTAAATTCTGTAAGTGGGAAGGTAGGATGGTTGACTCTGACCACCACCATTTCATGTTACACCCCAAGTATGGATTTAACCTGAGACATGGTCAGAAAAGTGGAATTTGCTTTTATTGGAAGCATGGCATGATAGAAACACTGCCATTCCTAACCTTCCTCTTAAAATCTTTTGAAGGCTTTAATGAATGCCTGTTTCACAAGTGCAAGGAATAAATGAGGAAACTGCTTGTCCTCAGTGGCAATTCCAGAACTACTGCAGATGGTACCAGCACTCAACATGGGGGTTGATTTAATAAAAATGAAGATTGCAAAATATGGTACAGCTGTATATAGCAGCCAATCAGCACCTAACTTTAGCTTGTTCAATCAAAGTGGTTCTAAGGGCTGAAGCAGGGGCGGACTGACAACTCATGGGGCCCCCGGGCAATAGGGGATCATGGGGCCCCTATGTCCTTGCCCACACTCAAAAAAAGCCTATAAAAAAAGGTAGCAGGGGCATTTCATGGGGCCCCCTACTGACCCCAGGCCCTCATGCAGTGCCCGAGTTTCCAAATGGTCAGTCTGCCCCTGGGCTGAAGGTTTTTTTTTACCTTCGTGCATTCTATCTATGACATCCTCAGTGACACCAATACAGTGATCAGTGCTAATAAAAAGCACTGACACTGTACTAATGGCACTGGGTAGGAAGGGGTTGACACGTGGAGCGATCAAAGGGTTAACTGTGCACTGTTTTACTATGAGGCTGTGTGTGTGTTTCACTGTAAGCACACTGCTTTGTATGGCTCATACAAAGCCATGTGCAGGAGATGACAGGGGAGAGATCTGTGTTGTTTACACACAGGTCTCTTCCCCGTTGGCGATCACTGGGTGCCGGCGACAAATCACAGGCCAGGACCTGGTAATTGACAGTCAAAGTCGCGAATGGTGCCACGGCTCGCGTGCGAGCTCCTTACCCAGAACTGCAAAATCAAGTATATATACGTGATTTGCACACCCGTGCCGCCCTGTAGCAGTATTTCTACTATAGGGCGGCGAGAAGTGGTTAATAGCAAATTGGGATTTTAAAACATGTGGGAGTGTTGATGGAGTGATAAACTGGTGATGTCACTTGGAGAGGATTTCCCAATTAAACAAAAGGCCAGCTGTACCACTAATGGTAATAAAGGAAGATGGATAGGTGAGAAAAATGCTTTACAAAAGCATGACGCCTACAAGGAGTTATTTGTGTATTTTTAACACTGTATCAGGTTAACCAAAAAATAGTTAACATGTTAGCAAGCGTGCATCACCTAAAAACAAATATCTATTTTACGGTCGTATAAACAAACCATACATTACACTCCCCTCAGATAACCTTGCCAATTGTTAAATGGGTTGAATCACTTCCACACCATCACAATGAATCACGTCCTGTCTTTTCTGATTTATTCTGCACTAAATACATTGTATTGTAGCTCACTATTTTTTAGATTTTCATTAGTTTTAATTTTTTTTTTTTAGCATAAAAAAAAAATTCAGAAAACTCAGAAAAAATAGATTTTTGTATACACGGTCCTTTCTCCACTTTCAATAAATCTGAATGTTGTAGAATACATACTAAAACCTGTACAAACGCAGTGTGATGGGAGTCACTTTGGGTGAGGGGCCCATGGAACACAGCTCACTTTGGAGAGGTGGGGAGACCCCTGTCTCAGCTCCCCATATCCCTCTTATGTGTAAGTCACCCTGTGCCTGTTAGGGGTACAGGGTGATTTGGCCTAATATTGGGGTGGGGGGGTTGTTGATTGTTTAATGCCATGTGGTTGCATCCCTTTGTTCTATTGTGTGTCTTGCTTGGGAGCAAACTATTATGGGATGTATGTTTATGTGTATTGGCTTGGTGGGGGGATCTCCAGCAGCTCTCCCTTCTGATGTCTGTTGGTGTCTCTTGTTACTAAATATAGATTTCCCCGCCCTGTGTCATTATGCAGGGAGGGGGTATTGTCCCATGAGTGTATAGATCTTGTATCTGTGATAAAATAAACTAGTCTATTTCCTGGTTTACTTCAAGACTGGTGTCATCTACTCTTGTATGGTCGGCTGTGGTGTCTGTTGTCGGTGTTCAGATGGGGAAGCGGTAGTCTAACAGAAGTACCCAAGTGAAGTCTGGGGTCGGTTCCGTTACATTTAGGATTACCAGGTATAAAAGAAAAAAGAAAACGAAAGAAGCCACCACATGTAAGAACTGGTAAAATACAATGGGGTTGATTTACTAAAGGCAAATATACTGTGCACTGCAAGAGAGGTTGCTCCAGAACTTAGTACATAAAGCTTCACTTTGCAAAAAACACTCAATCACAGGCAAGATAAAAAAAAAATGCCAAAAAAAACAAAAAACAGCATTTTTGCATGCGCATAATTGGATTATAGAAGTCAGCATTGCTAACAGATATAAATATTGAAATTCATAAATAAATTAAGGCATTAAAAAAAAAAAAAAATCCATCAAATTACACCATGATAAAATGCCATCGATCCATATCACTGCGAATAAAACTTATAAAATTTGCTCTAAATAGTGAAATATATAAATGTGAATAGGCTCGTTGAAGTTCATTTAATTAATTCAAAAAGGTACATGAACCAACACCATGTGACATATATCCATGCTCCAAATTAACTTTGCACACTATAGTGCCAGCTCAGTGTTCTCAGAACTCTCACCTCCAGTTTTCTATTATGTTGCATGTAAATAAAATATTTCCACTTTGAGCTTCGATCTCCTCCGACCACTAGGGGCTCTCCACTCTTCCTTTCCTTTGATCAGTAATCAGATGTGTGACATCTTAAAAGCGGAGTTCCACTCACTCTGTAAAAAAATAAAAGACAGCAACTACAAAAACTGTGGCTGCTGACTTTTAAAAAAAACAGCCACTTACCTGTCCCTCGGTCCCACGTTGCCCCCGCCGCAGCCCGTTTCACCAGCCGTCCTGTATTCCAGGCGCCGGAATCTTCAGTGTGGGCACCCGGCTGCGACAGCTTGCGGCTTCACAGCCGGGTGCCCACTGCGCATGCGTGAGTAGCGCTGCGCATCCTGAATGGCCACGGACCTGTCACATGTCCCACAAGACTACAGGGAGGGAGGGTAGGAGGACAACTTCTGCTTCCGATCGCCTAGGCGATCGCAGCGGAAGTCGGTACCTGTCAATTTCAGGTACCCGCTCCCCAAAGGTGCCAATCCTAAATGGGGAGCGGGGGACCACTCTTTAAAGTGGAACTTCCCCTTTTGGGTGGAACTCCGCTTTAAGGATGGCCATACATTATACAATTTTCTTGAGAAATTTGCTTTAAATTTACCAAAACCCACATAATACGATGTCAAACCTGAACAACACTTTCAATTGTTTCCAATTAGGCAGGCAAATTGGACAGAAAGTTGTATAGTGTATGGCCAACCTAAGACTTCCTCAGTCTCAGATGAGCATTGTCACCTCGCTCATATGCAAAAAAGAATAAGCGTAATACAGTGTAGTATGTTGATAAAACTTTCCAGCATACTTTAAAATATATCACACTTACATTCAAATAATAAAGGATCGCTGTTAGAATCAGAGAATCGCGGCATGTACTTCTGTGTTGCGTCACTTCCGATTACACCTGCCTCCGCCCTTCGCCCGTAAGCGGGGCATAAACGGAGGGCAGATGTAATCGGAAGTGACGCAACACGGAAGTATGTGCAGCGATTCTTTGATTCTAAAAGCTTCCTTTATTATTTGAATGTAACGGTCCATGTACACCGGCGCTGCTAAACTCACGTTTAGGAGCTCTTCAGCTTTTTTTTTTTTTTTTTTTTTCGCAGCCCCTGAACTCTCCCTAATGATTTCCTATGTGTCCATGTACACTTCTTTGTTTCCAGTCGTTTACAGGCAGTTGAGTTTACAGTCGTTTTTTTTGAACGCATCAAACTTGCGTTCAGACGTCGATTTTATCAGCGTTTCAAACGGTAAATCGCGTTTATAAGCATTTGCGGTCAAAATTCTTTTTTTTTTAACTCTTCCAGTTCCCAATGCTGTCCAGAGCCTTTTTTCATCATGAAAAATGCATTGAAAGCGTTTTCAGTGTGCTCAGATGGACAAAACACTGAACACAGGATGTTCCTACCAAGCTTGTCACACATTGTAATGACCAATTCACACCTCAGACCTCTCCCACCCTTGGAAACAAAAGATATGTTAATGACCATTCACACCTCAAATTCCTCATGAAGACCCCCTGCCAGGTGGCCTTAATGACTCCCTCCACCAGACACCTTTCCCACCTTTGGAAAGAAAAGAAATGTTAATGAGCAACTCACACCTAAGCTAATCTCAATACATGCTGCTGTCTCTGCTTCTACTCTCTGTATGTCTCTGAAACAGTCTGAAATAGTTAATAATTTACCACTTTTCAGTGCATTCTGGGCATTTGGGAGGTTCTCCTGTGCTTATCTTTAAAAAAACGCTTATAAACGCGAACGCTTCAAAACACGTTATGTAAACGCAGCTAAACAGACATTTTTTAACCTACGGTTTCCAGCAGTCAGTATCCATCGTTCAGAAACGTCCCGTGTACATGGGGCCTGAGTGCAATATATTTTAAAGTATGCTGGAAAGTTTCATCAACATACTACATTACATGACGCTTATTCTTTTTGCATACGAGGGAGGCCCTTGCACCCCAGCAGTCTGTAGTGGGAACATTGATTAGGCTAACAGCATTGATCTCTACTAGCCCCATATCCCCTGCCAACAATATATCCTGTCCACACTCTCTGACCTTCATTTTGCCTATTAGGATTGCAGTTTCTGACAGTCCTCTCAAACATTGCATATACTGAACATGTGTGGTCCTTTGGGGATGTAAAGGGCCACATTTGGGGCCCCCTTTGGCTCAAAAGTTGACAGCCACCACATTAGAGCACGATGGTTCACACAGCCACCTCTCGCTGGAATTTGAATGGACACATTTTTCATTTTTCCTACCTTTGAAGGACTCGGAGCTCATGTGGCCTCCACCTTGATTCAGGTGATGCTCTGATCCCTCAGAGAAAGTTAGCTTGGAAATTCCCAGGCTGTGCGCTGAGGTAGAAGGCTCTGCTGGAAGCAAAGTCAGACACAGCAGCCGTGTCAATAAATAAAGGATGATGTGAGATTTAGGTAACTACAGAAGTCAGTCCTGACATTGAATTGCTCACCTTTCTCTCTCTCTTCCCGCGGTATACTGTGCTCCGGTTTGTATCCGCACCCTTTTCCTGTCAGTTTTTCACAGGTCAGATGAAATTCTCTCTTGTGATGAGGCCGGATAAACTGGTAAAAGCCTGTCAACAATAAAAAATGGCAGTTAATCACTTTAGAGCATGCACTATACTATGGTCAAATATTTGTAAACAAATGACCATCACACCCCACTACATGGACAGAATGTGGACACCTCATCAAATGATTGAGATTGGGGGGGGGTTGTGAAAAATACTGTTAACCGCTTCAATATGGGGGGGGGGCTACATTTACCACCTTTCTGCCCAGCCCAATTTTCAGCTTTCACCGCTATCGCACTTGGAATGACAATTGTGCAGTCATACAACACTGGTATATAATCACCGCTGAGTTTTTACCTTTTTGCTAAACAAAAAACAAAAGACTGAGAATTATGAAAACTATTTTTTTTTATTTATTTCTGTTATAAAAGTTTGCAAATACCCTTTCTAAATTTCGGTCAAAATGTATTCTTCGAAAATATCAGTGTATATTATTTAGTCTGTAGGAAAGTTATAGAGTCGACAGACTATGGTCTATATCAGAAAATCAATCAATCCTGCTGTACTGACGGCCTATCTCATTTCTTGAAGGTCGTAAATGCTAGGGCAGGACAAACACCTAAGCACAATTTTGCAACTTTGACATGCGTTACCAAAACTGTACATATCATCACAACTGCTTTGTGCTTCCGGGTGGATTATACCTTGTTTTTTTCAGGACAAATTGGGCTTTCGTTTGGTGGTAAATGGTAATGGATATTTCCTGTTTTTTTCTTTTTTATTATCAAAGAAATCCTGGCCCAAAAAAGTGAAAAAAATAAATAAATAAAAAAATTAAATTTAGTTGTATATTTCTTGCTAGTATCGTAACCTACCACCAAAGAACAATCCAAAATCGCAACAATACCACATGTGTGTATTTATTTATTTATTTCAGGTACTTATATAGCACCATCAATTTACGCAGCGCTTTACACACACACACACAAACATATATATACACACACATATACATATATATATATATATATATATATATATATATATATATATATATATATATATACACACACATACATACATACATATACACACACGTATATATCAGGGGCGGACTGACCATTTGGAAAATCGGGCACTGCCCGAGAGCCCGGGGTCAGTAGGGGGCCCCATGAGATGCCCCTGGTACCTTTTCATAGGCTTTTTTCTGAGTTTGGGCAAGGACACAGGGGCCCCATGATCCCCTATTGCACTGGGGCCCCATGAGTTGTCAATCTGCCCGATATATATACATATACACACACACACACTATATATATATATATATATATATATATATATATATATATATATATACATACATACATACACACACACACACATATACATACATATATATATATATATATATATATATATATATATATATATATATATATAGAACATTCACACCGGTCCCTAACCCTCAAGGAGCGTACAATCTAAGGTCCCTAACTTACATTCATATACTAGGGCCAATTTAGACAAGATGCCTTTGGATGCCAGTATGTCTTTGGAGTGTGTTATAGTTGTTGTTTGTACCCGTAGTACAGCCCAGAAACAACAGTGCTTTGTTTTTATCCTGCCACTAACTGTCACTGATACTATTTAAAAAAAAAAAAAAACCCTGACCCTGACCTTGACCTGACACAGACCTAGATCAAACCTTCATCTAGGTATTTTAATTATTTATTTTTTACAAGCAGTTGTTTTTTTTTTCTCTCTGAAAGCATAGAAATACAATGTATCTCTTTCCTCCATTCGGAGAAAGAAAACAGGGGCGGGGGAGGCTTCACAGTGACTGATCACTGTGACAGCCAATCAGAAGCCATCACAGCGATCAGGTAACCCGGAATTGGGAGTTCCGGGTTTCGATCATTATAACGGGACCCGGGGCTCTCAGGGGCACGCCGGTCTTTGTGCTGGGAATGCGCTGAAAGACAGGTACGCAAATTAGTAGCTCCACAGAAAAAAGCCCAGTTCTGTGAGGCCACTAATTGCATGCGGTCGGCGGCAAGGGGTTGAGGAGACAGTAGATGTATACTGACAAACTAGCTGGTGGGATTTCTCCAGCCCAAGTTATAATTGATATCACACAGAGTAACTGGAAAATATTATTTGGACCTGGCTCACACTGTGATGTGCTACATATGGTCAGCATGGAACCGCCATGCCCGCTACGTACCTCTCATCAGAACATTCTTCCCTGGGTCCTGACAGAACAGAGCGCACAGCTTTGGAATAAGTGCCTGCAGATCATTGTCCACCTTATAGCCTGTAAGGGCTTCCATGAAAACGGCGTAGTTCTCCTGACTAAGACACTGCTTGACGGAAAACAGAAACATGTTGGCGGCACTCTTCTTCTTGCTAGGAGGAGAACGTTCGTTTGGAGTCTGTGGGAAAAAAAAAGTGGAAGATTGGAGGAAGGATATAAGAAATCTACTAACCACTTCAATACCAGACACTTTCACCTTCTTCCTGTCCAGGCCACAGGACACACTTTGAATGACAATTTCACAGTCATGCAACACTGTACCCAATTTTTATCTTTTTCTTTTTTCACACAAATGGAGCATTCTTTTGATGGTATTTAATCATCACTGGGGTTTTTTGCTATATAAGCAAAAACTTCCAAAAACACTTTGAGAAAAAAAAAAAAATCTTCTTTTCTATTATAAAATTTTGCAAATAATCTTTCTTCATAAATTTAGGTCAAATTGTATTCTGCTACATTTCTTTGGTAAACATGGACCAAATCAGTGCATATTATGTCGTCTTTGTGAAAATTATAGTCTACAAACTATGGGATATAGTATATTTGAAAATTGATCAATCCTGATGTACTGATGTCATTCTTGAGGCCCTAAACTGCCAGAACAGTTAAAATACCCCACAAATGACCTCTTTTTGGAAAGTAGACAATCCAAGGTATTTATTAAGAGGCATGGCAAGTCTTTTTCAACTTGAAGATATGAAGAAATTAACCCCTTTTTTTTTTTTCCACAATTATTTTTTTTTTTTTCCACATGCGGTTACCAGAGCAGTACAGCGTCATCACTTGACTGGTCTGGAAGTGGTAATGTATGTATGTAAAAAGAAAACTTTCTTATAAAATCCCAATTTTGTTTTCTTTTTTCACAATTGTTGACACTTTACTGCTCTGGTCACTGTATCGCTCTGGGGAAGTGATCAGAATTTTTTTCAACTATGATTGCTTATAACCGTGATGATCTGATCACTGTTATAAGCAATCATTTTTGTGAATGGCATCCTTTCATGTGCCATTGTATACAACTGCGATAGCTGTGTTTGGCTACAGCCATCACATGGTACAGGTCTGCCGTTATTGGCCCCCTGTACCATATGATCACTGTTGCAAATCACAGAGATCACAACAGTACACAATGGGGGTTGATATACTTAAGACAAATATCCTGTTCACTGCAAGGGCAGTTGCTCCAGAGCTTAGTGAATGACGTAAAGTGTCACTTTGCAAAGAAGGAGCAAATTGGATCATGCTTTGCTGGGTTTTTTTGCCTTCCTCTGGATCAACTGTGGGTATAGGATTATAACTTTTTTTTTTTCCAATGGCTGAACTGGATGGACTTTTGTCTTTTTTTCAGCCAGACTAACTATGTAGCAAAAGAAAATACCCAATCACAGGCTTGATTGGTCACAGTGATCACATGGTACAGGGGCCAATAACAGCAGACCTGTACCATGTGATAGCTGTAGCCAAACACAGCTATCGCAATAGTATAAAAATAGATAAAACAGCATTTTTAAGTGCACATGATTGGATGAAAGAAATCAACAGAGCTTCCCCTCAGTTCTAGAGCAACTGCACTTGCAGTGCACAGTATATTTGCCTTTAATAAACCCCAATGCATGAACTCAGTTTACACGGCAGCAACTGTCAGACTTCAGATGACACCTGACCCTTGACTCTCAAATAAGTGATGTTAAGTTGTGAAAACGTGCCTATTAAAGTTTTGTGTTTGCTTCCTTATTTAAGTGCTCCTAAACCCAAACACCCTCCAGATATAAAGCACGCTGTGACTAGAGCCTGCACATTCTTGGCCATGCTGTGGCTGCAATTTACATAACACAAGATTATAGCTTCTGGGATTTCTTAGAAATACACTGAGGCACCTCTGGTCCTTGCTGTACTTTTTCAAAAAACTGTTTAAAAGGTTAAGAGTACAATTTAACCACCAAAAAAATCTTAATGCCTGAAACCAGTTTTGTAACTTTGATATGTTTTAGTAAAACTACATATCTTTGCAACTACTCAGGGCACCCAGGAGAATTATACCTTGTTTTGTTTTTTATTTCATGAGCCTTCATTTGCTGGTAAATGGTAATAGACATCTTATTTTTCTATTAACCACTTCCAGTCCGGACACTTTTACCCCCTTCCTGTCCAGGGCAATTTTCAGTTTTCAGCGCTATCACACTTTGAATGACAATTGCGCGGTCATGCAATACTGTACCCATATGAATTTTCTACCATTTTTTTTGAGACAGATAAAGCTTTATTTTGGTGGTAATTATTCACCGCTGGGATTTTTATTTTTTTTGCTATGTAAATGAAAATGTCCAAAAAATTTTTTAAAAAAGTGTTTTTCTTATAAAATTTTGCAAATAAATAATCTTTCATCATAAATCTTGACCAAAATTTATTCAGTTATATTTTTAGTTGAAAAAAAATAAGCCAAATTAGTTTATAACCAAAAATTATAATTTTTAAACATTTTTTTTACATTTTTATTTTATTATTTTATATTATTATTTATGGGTTTTTTTTTTTTTTTTACATACTGTCACCCTAGCAGTACAGTGTCACCATGGTGACACTGTACTACTTGTGGGGGTGATGAAGATGAAGTCTGCATTCTTGCAGCCATTGAGAAATACTGAGTGAGCTGTGATTGGTCACACCTTGTCACATGGTACAAGGCTGTTGTGAATAGCCTTGTACCATGTGACCTCTGTGATCATTCACAGATTTCACACGTAGTAAGCAATGATGTCAGAAGTGACATCTTGCTTACTACTTTCATGTGATCACTGATTGGCCTATCATTTATCACATGATCGGGACCTCGTACAGAGGTCCCGTCTGACGATCGGTGTTTCACTGTGTCCGGAGAACACAGCGGGCACCGGATCGCGGTGCTGCGCGCTCCCAAGGAGCGCACACAGCTAGAAAAGGCGGGTGCCATTTATGAACGGCAACCCACCCCTGGAGTGCCACCGCCCTGCCGTTTATAAACAGCAGGCGGACGGCAAGAGTTTAAAAGGTAAACTCCACCCCCGTCTTATGTCTCTCAATGAGAGCGAGATCTGGGTGTCTCGATTGCGGCGGAGGATTGGCGTAGAGCCTGGGGGATGGTGGCGAAATGTTCAATCAATACAGTCGCTCTTGAGGCAGCCTACAAAGTTCTCCTGCGGTGGTACTGGGTCCCGGCTCGGACTGCTCACTTTAATCAGACTAGCGGATGTTTCCGGAACTGTGGTCTACGCGGGGACGTCTTGCACATTTGGTGGTCGTGCCCGCGATTGATAGGCTTCTGGTCTAGGGTTTTTGATTTGCTACAAACACTATTTCATATTACGGTCCGTAGGGATGCAAGGGTGGCCCTCCTGCAGTGCCCAATTGTGGGTCTGTCTAGGTCTCAGCAGAAATTGGCATCCTACCTATTTATTTTGGCCATTTCATTATTTGGCTAATACAAGTCAGCAGGATGCATCTGTTTACGTGGTATTGTTCTTCTCTGCCCCTGCGTGGGCGTATCTTGAGCTTGTTGTATTCTTAAAACAAAACTTTCTTAAGAAAAATATTGAAACAGAAAAGGGAAACTCATCCAAAATAGTTAAAAAAATATATATATTTTTTGGCATTTAATGTTTCTCACCATTACATAACCCACCACCAAACAGCCCAAAATAACTTCCCTTATGACGATTGCAGTGACACCATGCTGATGATTTGCTAAAACTAAGAATGCAAAATCTAGTGCAGCTGTATTTGGTAACCAATCAGCTTCTAACTTCAGCTTATTCAATTAAGCTGTGATAATTAAACTGTTACTAAACCCCGGGCCCTGCATTCAATATATCCGCTCTCCCCGGACCCCGCATTCAATATATCCGCTCTCCCCGGACCCTGCATTCACTATATCCGCTCTCCCCGGACCCCGCATTCACTATATCCGGTCTCCCTGGACCCGGCATTCACTATATCTGGTCTCCCCGGACCCTGCATTCACTATATCCGCTCTCCCCGGACCCTGCATTCACTCTATCTGGTCTCCCACAGTACACAGAACATGGAAGTGCAATTATTTTAGTAAATATAAACTGCTAAATATCTATTCTCATCAGCAGTTAGAGCAGTCTTGTGACTTCTATCAGTGTCCAGCTGAGCACTGGTTAAAGCTTGTAGGAGGGGTTTTCACTTTGCTCTAGGAGGACGCAGAACCCCTGACCTGTTTCTGGACAGTGCAGATTGGCCCTCTGCTGATCACATGCACTCTACCAAGAAAGAAAAAAAAACTTTCTAGCTACACACACTAAACTGAGCATGTGTAGATTGACTCCACACCATATGTCTGAATCGGGAGATAAAGGGGGGCACTGGAAAAAGGGGAGGATCATAGAAGAAAGGATCAAACGCCCTTTTAACACAATGCAGAGGATTAACCCCTTAGGTTCCACAGTGAGTATAACAAGCATGCTTTACTGCATCTACAGACTGACTTTACTGTTGTGGGTTTAATAACACTTTAAACCTAGAAGCTGAGTGATTTCTATGCACAGCTGCACCAGATTTTGCACTCTGTTATTTTTTTATTATTATTTAAATCAACCCCCCACGTATGCTCATATAATTGGTTGTTGATACCCATAGTTGAGCCAAGAAACAAATATGTGAAGTTAGATTTTTTTTTATCCTACCTAAACTGACCATGGCCTTTGTACTTGCCTCTAATCCTGACACTGACCCTGACCTAGATCAAATCCTGATCTCGTTTTTTACTTTTTTTTTTTTTAATTTACGCAGACTTTTTTGTTTACATTTTTCTTCTCAAGCAAGCAGAAAAAGACACAATGGGGTTGATTTACTGAAACTGGAGCCTGCAAAATCTCGAGCAGCTCTACATAGAAACCAATCAGCTTCCAGGTTTTTTTGTTAAAGCTTAAAATCGAACAAGCTAAAGCTAAAAAAATGATTGACTACCATGAGCAGCTGCACCAGATTCTGAGTACTCCAGTGTTAGTAAATCTCCCCACAATATATCTTTTTCTTCAAGTGGAGAAAATGTACGGGGGAAGGTTGTACAGTTACCAATCAGAGGCTATCGCAGCGAGCATGTGATCGAGAGCTAGTCCTCCCAGCTCCAGATCTTTAGTATGAGACCCAGAGCTGTCGATGACAGCTCGGTCTCTGTGCTGGGTGCACGCTCTGCAGCACAAACATAGGGTCCCACAGAGGAAGACCCACGCTATGTGCAGACACTCGTTCTCACACGGTTAAGCATCAATTATCAACTGAACCACATGTTAATCATTTGTAAATGTCAAACACAAACAAATGTGTATACACAAACAAAATGTTCTTTTGACAAGGCTATTTCACAACTTCAGAAAACCCTGACCTTGTTTTGAACAATTTTGATCTTTTTCTTTCCTCCTCTTCTCTCATCATCCAGTCTCTTATCATACTGTAGAGATAATGTGGACAGACGGGTAGACTGTAATGATAGGAAAAAGAAAGATAACAAATGTTTCCTAGAACGATATCCAGAAATATGAGCCTAAAAAAAAGTCACACTTGTCATTGTCACCTTCTCATCTGAGTTCAGGTCCTCATGAAGTTTCTTTTCACTGTGATCCAGTGCATCCAGTAGGCTAGCCGGGCGGTGGGTGGTGACCCCTAAACTCTGTTCATACCCGTCGCAAAAGTCAGACTCTTGGCTTCCCTCTAAGACGTAAAAACACAAGTCATACACAATTTGCACATATGACAAATTCATTCAAGTAGACCTCAGAAAGTGCAGATTTGCTATGTTATAAGAAACATCTGGAATGTTAATGGTGCTGTAGCACCATGAAAAATGTACCCGTGTCTGGAAACCCTCCTGAGAAACAGAACTGCTCTTCTTGCTGATAGGTTATGCTTGAGCCTCCTCATAGCTGTAAAGCTACAGTATGAGACAGTGGCGTCCCTAGGGGGGGGGGGGGGTGCGGGCCGCACTGGGTGACGCCATCACAGAGGGTGCAGGAGCAGGATGCCGCGGATCACTATGGGTTGCAGAATCAGTTAACCTCATATAGGTTGCAAGCCGATGATCCCCGCATGATGGATCTCATCTTCGGATTGGGGGGCATAATGGATCGGAGTGAGGACAGTGAAATGAGGGGGGGTGTTGCAATCCATAGCGATCTGCAGGATCAGCTTCAGCAATTTGCAGCCTGTAAGGGGTTAACTGTGGCAGCTCTGTGCTAAAGTCGGAGATCAGCTTCTTTGGCCTGAAACTAGTACATGCGCAGTTGCTTCAGGGGATATGTAGCTTCACAGAATACTCATTTTACCACTACTCCAGCACCGCTCCTTCCTCTCTGGAGGGGTGACACCACGTGTTACCACACCGGGTGACACCAAACCTAGGGACGCCTCTGGTATGATACCATCTAAGGCACTTCTGCCACTCATTGCTAGTCTCAGGAAATTTAATGAAGTGACTGTTCTGCTCATGGTTCTTCTTGCTGGAGAAGAAACTATACATAAAGAAACTGCAGTGATAGGATCTCCCTTCTTCTGTTTCATTCAGTCCATGGGCTTGGGAGTCCAACTCTCCTTGAGATTATTATTTATCAACACCCCCCCCTTTCCCCCACTCATCAGATCAGCAATCATTTAAAGGAAATGGCAACATGAGGAAGCAAAGTCCCACCTCCAATTAGATGTTCGTCACCAATACAGTGATAGGTGCTAAAAAAAAAAAAAAAAAAAAAAAAACACTGACACTGTACTAATGGCACTGGGCAGGAAGGGGTTAACATCTAGGGCTATCAAAGGGTTAACTGTGTGCAGGGAGTGTTTTACTACGGGGCGGGATGTGTGTGATTCACTGTAATCACACTGCTGTGGATGGCTGTGCTGTGCAGTGTGCCCAAGCTGACAGGGAGGAGGACTGTTAGTAAACAAAATAGTCCTCCTCCCCAATGGTGATCCTTGGAAATCACTGGGCACCGGTGAGAAATTACCACCCGGGGCCTGGTGACTGACAGCCGCGGCTGCAAATGGCGGTGCAGGTAGGGTCCATGCACGGCTCGCGAGCGCCCCCTACCCGGAAATGCGAAATCATGTATATATACGTGATTTTGTGCACCCATTCCGCCCTGTAGCAGTATTTCTGCTATAGGGCGGTCGGGAAGAGGTTAAGGAATATACAGCCAGATCATCTTCCCCCCTACCTCCATCTCTCTTCCGCTTTAAGCTTGGCACATGAGAGTCCAGCGTCTTTGCTTTTTTGAAGATATCACGAAGGCTGGATGATGCATGAGAGGACTGAGAGAGTGAAGAGGAGTCCAGAGATAACACAGAATGACCGCCATCTTTTGGAACCTTCTGGGGTGCAGGAGGAGGCATCTACATAGGAGACAAAAAAAATGGTGAGCTGCCGCTTCAAAAGAAACTCTGCCTTTTATCTATTTGATTTTGAAAAGAGAAGTTAAAATAAGTTACTTTTTGAACTCTAGCGCCACTAAGGTGATCATACGCTAGTTCTGCTTTTAATCAAATACCCATTTGCTTTGTTTACTCACAATTTTTTGTGCTACACGGAAGAATTGAGACACGTCACGGATGATATGACCAAAATTGTCATAAACACGTAGGTAGGGACGGACCCAGGAGGGAAGTTGTGAGCGAGAATCGCTATGAGTGAACCTGCGCAAAAGAAAAACATTTTTAAAAAAATCATATAGCAGACTTCATGTACAGAAAAATAACAATCTTGTGATTGCTGAATGAAATGGGGAGCGTGGCATCACTGCCAATCCTCTCCACATCGTCCTATCAGAGAACATTTTGGATTCATTCAGAAAATGCGACCTCTACAATCATACATGTAGCTGAACTTTTGATGGCATTAAAAAAAAATGTGGTAATCTACATATCAAAAAATAATTAAAATCACAGATCTCTTTATTAACCACTTCCCTTCCGGCCCATGTACATAAATGACCGGACGAGAGCAGTGCAGGAGCGGGTGGCCGCTTATAAATGGCCTCCGCATTCACTGCCTGTGCGTACTCCCCAGGAGCGCGTGGTATTGTGATTCATTGCCCGCTGTGTCCTCCAGACACAGCGGAACACCGATCGCTATACGGGACCTCTATATGAGCTCCCGTTTCATGTGATCACTGACTGGCCAATCAGTGATCACAGAAACAGTAGTAAACAAGATGTCACTTCTAACATCATTGCTTACTGCTTGTGAAATCTGTGAATGATCACAGAGATCACATGGTACAAGACTATTCACAACAGCCCTGTACCATGTGACAAGCTGTGACCAATCAAAGCTCACACAGTATTTCTCAATAGCTGCAAGAATGCAGCCAGAAAGAAGGAGAAATGGTTGCTTTTACAGCCTTTATGGGTGTAAAAGCAATCAGTGTAAAAAAATGAAAAAAAAATTCTACATCACCCCCCACAAGTAGTACAGTGTCACTGTACTGCTAGGGTGACAGTATGTTATATATATATATATATATATATATATATATATATATATATATACATGCATATACATATATAATAATATTAAATAATTAAATAAAAAATTTTTTGAAACATTATAATTTTTGGTTATAAACTAATTTGGGTTATTTTATTTCTTTTTACTAAAAAGGTAAATGAATACATTTTAGGCAAGATTTATGAAGATTATTTATTTGCAAAATTTTACAAGAAAAACACATTTTTTTTCAAAATGTTTGGACTTCTTTAATTTATATAGCAAAAAAATAAAAATCCCCGCGGTGAATAAATACCACCAAAATAAAGTTTTATCTGTCTCAAAAATGCTAAAAAATTCATATGGGTCAGCGTTGCACGACCGTGCAATTGTCATTCAAAGTGTGATCGCGCTGAAAGTTGAAAATTGGCCTGGGCAGGAAGGGGGTGAAAGTGTCTGGACTTGAAGTGGTTAAACAAATTTTTATAAAACCACACATCATTGCTATTCCGACATCCAACATTCAATACAATATACCCCTATTATTTCCATGTTACACAAGTTACAGATGTCTCTTGCTTAGAAGTAGTAAACTTCATATGGAGTGACCCAACGCGTTTCGACCACTTGTTTTCTTCAAGGGTACATATGGTATATCGTATGATACAAAGACCACAGAACGCTTTCAGCTATGTCGGTTACAATGTGTGAACTGATGCCATCACATGACCCACACTGGGACCCACCACGCCCATGAACTCTGGAGGACAGTCAAAAGGGTTGCCATTAATGGCAACAATTGGAATATTTGTCCAGACTGCCTACACCTCATGGGTATACAAGGTCATAAAGTTGTCAAAATAATTTTTGTAATGTTGGCACAGTGTGGCATATAGCAATATATCAGAAAATGCAAATCAGCTCCTGTGCTGATTGGCTGATCTCCTGTGTTCACAATGTATCATCAGGCCAGCAGGTCACCACAGGACACGGAAACAAGTGGCGATCACTACATCAGCGGCGTCTGCTTCTGTGAGTAGTCCAAGCTGGGCCAATGTAAGTATGTACTAAATGTCCATACCTGGAATTTCTGTTTTACCCCAGGTTCACATATAGGCGGCCGCGTTTTGCAAGGGGCACGAGAGCCCATTCATTTGAATAGACTCCCGTGCCATGCAGGGAAGAAGTCCTTGCACTTCTTTGGAAAACGCAGCCCGCAAGGGAACCTCAGATCCCAGTACGGTTGCGTTTACCAGTGCGGGCGGCGTGCCATTAGAACTAATGGCACCCGCCCATGGGTTCTCATTTCTCTGTGCGGGTGGTGCGGCTGCATGGATTTTTGTACGAATCCGCAGCGGCACCACCCGCACCGATCTAAACCGGGGGTAAAGCTGTATTAAACCCAAAACCAAAAAATTTTATATATTGCAGCTTATCAATCATTAGATGTGGTGGCTGCATCAGTTTTCTTTTTTTAGGCTTTTTTCTCTCCGTTTTCACCTGGTGATCTGCCCAGTAATACACTTCCTGTATTAGCAAGACACCACTCAGGATATAAAATAAATGTAAATAAATAAAAGCTGATCATTTTTATCACCCCTGCCAGTGGTAAAAGTATTAACTCATCCATGTACACTGATACATCCTGCTGGAGAGCTTGAGCTTCTGAAAAACAGTAGACTTGCTGGCTGAATTACCAGATGAAAATAGATGTGATGGCTGCATTAGTTTTCTTTTTTAGGCTTTCTTTCTTCTAAGAATTGGTAAGCTGCAATATAATAAAGGTTTGCGTTTGGGTTTAATGCTGCTTCAAGGAAGACTTTAGGGGCAACGTAACTTAAAAAGCAATGTGCAAAATGCGGGCACCTAGGGTTAAGAAATGAGATTTTACTTTTCATTGGCATGCATACCTTGGGAGTCATGTTCTTAATCATTTTTATGAGCTATGTACTGGTATGTGGCTATTAAAACAATTGTGGTCTTTTCATCAGAAGTGATATAAAACACAGTTTATGAGTAAAGGAGCAGCCAGAGCAAATATTGAATCACTGACTTTAAGCCTGGGTTCACATATATGTGGTGCGGTACATCGCATGTGATTCGCACAGGGACTGCACCGCATTCCTGTATGCATCACATGCGATTTGTGTGCAGTGCGATTGGAGCCATACATTTTGCATGGTTCTAATCCCACCGCACCTGCATCAAAAAGGTGCAGGACCCTTTTTTTGGGAGGGAGTCCTCCCAGAATCGCGTACTGTGCACGACCTGTGATTGCTGTGTCCTTTGAACACAGCTGATCACATGGCTAAGGAACCGGCCAATCACAGCCACTTTTACCATGTGTCTAGCTGTAACTAGGAAATGCCGGTTATCGGCAGTCCTCTCCTCACGCTGACAGCACATGAGGAGAGGAGAGCCAGTAAGTGGCATTTCGCAGGGGGAAAACATCTACACTGATCATCAGCACACTGATAATCAGTGCGGCCAATAGTGCCCATCAGTGCTGGCAATCAGTGCCCATCAGTTAATCAGTGCCGCCAAGAAGTATCCATCAGTGCCGCCTAACAGTGCCCATCAGTGCCGCCTAACAGTGCCCATCAGTGCCGCCTAACAGTGCAGCCTCATCAGTGCCCATCAGTGCAGCCTCATCAGTGCCCATCAGTGAAGGAGAAAAAATTACTTATTTACAAAACTTTATAACAGAAACTAAGAAAAACCTTTCTTTTTTTTCAAACTTTTTGGTCTTGTTTAGTTTGTTTAGCAAAAAAATAAAAACCCCAGTGGTGATCAAATACCACCAAAAAAAAGCTCTATCTGTCTCAAAAAATGCTAAAACATTTTTTGGGTACAGTGTTGCATGACCGCGCAATTATTCAAAGTATGAGAGTGCTGAAAGCTGAAAATTGGTCTGGGCAGGAGGGGGGTAAAAGCGCCCTGTAGGCGAGGGGTTAAGTACCTTTTGTTTTGATAAACCTGGAATGTATTTAGCTGATTTAAACTGAGAGCTGAACTGGGCTTTACAAGGAGAGGGATGACCTCACTACTGAACTGCTTCCCTCTCACTGACCAATCACAGGTTGGAGTGGGTCGGTCCTTGACCAGGCTGTATAGCTTATTTGCACTGTAGTTTCAACTGAGCTCAAAGACCTAACTGTGCTGTCTGGCATGAGTGCTTGGATCATAAGACTGGCTGAACATATCATTTGGCAAGAAATAGAATGATATGGCTATATGCCATACATTTCAGTAATGAGGATGATGATGTTTCGAAATGTTATCTTTTCTATAGCTCCTTCTGGTAAAGTGTCATTTGGACTTTATATACGGTGTGTATGAACAGTTCCACAGAGCCTCAATTTTAAATGACATCACATCTCTTTTTACTGACCCTTTGAGCCAAGCAACATCACCAAGAATGTCTGGATTATGAAAGACCAGTTCTCTCTTAATTCTTAGGAAGTCTCTGCCTTCCTCAGGAACCTTGAAAGTATCTTTATTCACATCTTCCAGAAAACGAAGACGTATAGGGTAAAATAACACATTCACAAAGGATGTTCTGTATTATAGAAGCAGAAAAAGGACAGATCACTCTAATTCAGGAAATAGAAAAGGATTAGCAAGTCTTTTGAAGGTGGACCAGATGTTTTCAGTAGAAGCATTTTGGCAGAGGACTGGGAAGATCCGGTGCCACTGCTTGCAAAAGAAGATAATGCAGATGGGCTGTAAAGGGGCTAGTTTAGTAATAGATAACAATTCAAGAGTTGTGTTGGGTTGGCTTAGTTTTAAAACATTAAAGTGTATTTAGATATCGAAAGACAGAGAGTGAATAGAGAGAGAGAGGGGGGGAGAGAGGGGGGGGAGAGGGGGGGGAGTAGAGAGGGGGGGGAGAGAGGGGGGAGGAGAGAGGCGGGGAGAGAGGGGGAGGAGAGGGGGGGAGAGAGAGAAGGGAGAGAGAGAGGGCGAGGGAGGGAGAGAGAGAGAGAAGGGGGGAGAGAGAAGGGGGGGGAGAGAAGGGGGGAAGAGAAGGGGGGAAGAGAAGGGGGGAGAGAAGGGGGGGAAGAGAAGGGGGGGAGAAGGGGGGGAGAGAAGGGGGGAAGAGAAGAGAGAGAGAGAGAGAGAGAGAGAGAGGGGGGGGAGGGAGAGAGAGGGGGGGAGGGAGAGAGAGGGGGGGAGGGAGAGAGAGGGGGGGGAGGGAGAGAGAGGGGGGGGAGGGAGAGAGAGGGGGGGAAGGGAGAGAGAGGGGGGGAAGGGAGAGAGAGGGGGGAAGGGAGAGAGAGGGGGGAGAGGAAGAGAGAGGGGGGAGAGAGAGGGGGGAGAGGAAGAGAGAGGGGGGAGAGGAAGAGAGAGGGGGGAGAGGAAGAGAGAGGGGAGGGGGAGAGGGGGGAAGAGAGAGAGGGGGAGGAGAGAGAGGCAGAGAAGGGGGGGAGAGGGGGGGAGGCAGAGAAGGGGGGGAAGAGAGAGGCAGAGAAGGGGGGGGAGGCAGAGAAGGGGGGGGGGAAGAGAGAGGCAGAGAAGGGGGGGGAGAGAGGCAGAGGGGGGGAAGAGAGAGGGGGGGAAGAGAGAGGGGGGGAAGAGAGAGGGGGGGAAGAGAGAGGCAGGGGGGGGGGGAAGGGAAGAGAGAGGCAGAGGTGGAGAGGAAAGAGGGGGAGAGGGAGTATGGTTTTACTGCAATTATCATCCGACAATCACAACAAACCACACCATGAGAAGTTTGATGCCCAAAAGAAGCTCCTACTCCTTTTTGGGTGACAAGCTTATCACAATGCGGTTTTCTGCGCAGAAAGAAAGAAAGAAAAAGAGAGAAAGAAAGAGAAAGATAGAGAAAGTTAGAGACAGAAAGTGATATAACGAGAGAGAGAGGGGGGGGGGAAGAAAGAGAGAGAAAGAAAGGAAGAGGGAGAGAGGGGGAGGGGAGAGAGAGAGGGAGAGGGGGTAGGGAGAGAAAGAGAGAAAGAAAGAGAGAAAGAGAGAAAGAGAGAAAGAAAGAGAGAAAGAGAAAGAAAGAAAGAGAAAGAGAGAAAGAAAGGAAGGAAGGAAGGGAAGGAAGGGAAGGGAAGGGAAAGAAAGGAAAGGAAAGGAAAGGAAGAAAGAAAGAAAGAAAGAAAGAAAGAAAGAAAGAAAGAAAGAAAGAAAGAAAGAAAGAAAGAAAGAAAGAAAGAAAGAAAGAAAGAGAAAGAAAGAAAGAAAGAAGAGAAAGTTGCCTTACAGGAAGTTGTGTGTTGGAAATATCTCCCCTGGGGTCAGTACTTTTATCTTCAATAAACGCAGAGTTGGAAAGTTCATGAAAAGTTTACATACCTGTCTGAGTTATTTCTGAACATCTTTAAAATAATACAAATATATAACTGGTCATTTAGTCTACAAATATGTCAGCTAGGAACTCCTTATTGTTCTATATTAATTCCCCTTCACTTCAAATTTGTATTTCCTGCATGCAAATGAAGGACATCAGCCTGTTAGGGCCAATAGAAATGTACGGATTCACAAACAACTTTGAGGAACTAGATGGAGGAAAGAAGTCAAACTAAATACCTGATGACCTGACCTACCAAAGACCAAGCCTTGGAAAAAACAGGTGATTTTCAGAAGGACAATTATCCAAATAATAGCCTCCCTTATAGCATGAAAGAGGAACTAATCACTCATAAAAATATTGCCAGGAGGCAGCTTTTTTTCTTGGAAGAAAAGATATGTAAAGTCCTTCTGCTCATAAATTTCTTCTGGCACTTTTTGGCAATTTTTATTAAGTGTACACTTTCTGCAAAGTACGAGCAATGCCTTGTACAATCTGCACACCATGCTGGGAAGTTGTAAAATAGTGACATCTACAATATGGGTGCACGAAGTTTCCTTACCTGTGATCGCACAAAAAGATGGCACCAAAGTCTTGCCGATGTCGGATGACTCTTCCAATGGCCTGGTTTACAGCTCGTGAAGCCTGCTGACGATACCAGTCCTGCCCGGACAAGTACTGTGGAGAGAATGTACAACCCTACTTATCTGGATGCTTATATATCAGATTTTGTGAAAAGCATTGCTTTAAAGAGACACTGTCACCTTGCCTAAGTTAAAGTGACAGCGTCTGTGCTAAGGCAGCCAATTGCTAGGCTCAAGCACGGTCATATGACATTCACTGCTCCCCTTCGCATCTGACACCAGCCAACCCTTGGTGACAGTGAGGTTGGGCAAGGTGCCAGTGAGGTTAATTTACTAAAGGTAAATAGACTGTGCACTTTGCAGGTGCAGTTACTGCAGAGCTTAGTAAATGATGGGAAGCTCAGCCGACTTTCATCATCCAATCATGTGCAAGTAAAAATGCTGTGTTTTTTTTATTTTCCTTGCATGCAATTGGATATTCTTTGCTAATTGAAGCTTCACCTCATTTACTTAGCTCTGGAGTAAATGAACTTGCTGAGTGGACAGTCTATTTGCCTTTAGGAAATCAACCTCCAATGTCTCCATTTCAAAACAGAAATTGTGTTTTTCTAGGCCAACTCCAGGAAAAAAGATTTTTTATTTGTATAGACTTAGGTAAAGTAAATATTTCTATCAAGCTTTTATAACTCTGTATAACCACACTGGGGAGATTTGACCTCACTTCCTGTACATGTGACTCGAAGGTTAGATTCACGTGTATGCATTCCCTGTGTGCCATGCAGCAGCTCATTAATTTGAGTGGGCTGCTGTAGCTGCAGAAAATGCAGGGGAAAAGTCCTTGCATCTTTTTAAAACTGCAGCCACAGGGAAAACACATGGTGAGTTTGCACCATGCAGTTTCGTGCACTCAAAAACTGTGTTTTCAAATGCATGGGGGGGGCATGAAACATTACCGGCATCCCAGCTTGTCTGCAAAAGAGCAGCATGTTTCGTAAGTGTGTGAGAGATTTACACACCTTCACCTGATGTGAACCTAGGACAGGGCTCTCCAAACTTCCTAAACAAAGGACCAGTTTACTGCCAGTTTACTGTCCTTCATAGTTTAGGGGCCACACTGTGGCCAGAGGGAGTAAAAAATGCCCCAACGTCAGTGGGAGTAATCAATGCCCCAGCATTGGTAATAGTGTCCTCTTGTTGGTATCAGTGGGAGTAATAGAGTCCTCTTGTTGCTGGCATCAGTGGGAGGAATAGTACCCCATCATTGGTGTCCATTGTGGATGGAATAGTGTCCCATCATTGGTGTCCATTGTGGATGGAATAGTGTCCCATCATTGGTGTCAGTTATGGACGGAATAGTGCCCCATCATTGGTGTCAGTTGTGGATGGAACAATGTCCCATCATTTGTGTCAGGTGTAGATGGAATAATGTCCCATCATTGGTATCAATTGTAGATGGAATAATGTCTCATCATTGGTGTCAGTTGTAGATGGAATAATGTCCCATCATTGGTGTCAATTGTAGATGGAATAATGTCCCATCATTGGTGTCAATTGCAGATGGAATAATGTCCCATCATTGGTGTCAATTGTAGATGGAATAATGTCCCATCATTGGTGTCTGTGGAAGGAATGGTGCTCCATCATTGGTATCAGTTGTGGATGGAATGGTGCTCCATCATTGGTGTCAGTTATGGATGGAATAGTGCCCCATCATTGCTGTCCTTTATGGATGGAACAGTGTCCCATCATTGCTGTCAGTTATGGATGGAATAGTGCCCTATCATTGCTGTCATTCGTGGATGGAACAGTGTCCCATCATTGCTGTCATTCGTGGATGGAACAGTGTCCCATCATTGCTGTCAGTTGTAGATGGAATAATGTCCCATCATTGGTGTCTGTGGAAGGTATGGTGCTCCATCATTGGTGTCATTTATGGATGGAACAGTGTCCCATCATTGCTGTCAGCTGCGGATGGAATAGTGTCCCATCGTTGGTGCCAGTTGCGGATGGAATAGTGTCCCATCGTTGGTGCCAGTTGTGGATGGAATAGTGTCCCATCGTTGGTGCCAGTTGTGGATGGAATAGTGTCCCATCGTTGGTGCCAGTTGTGGATGGAATAGTGTCCCATCGTTGGTGCCAGTTGTGGATGGAATAGTGTCCCATCGTTGGTGCCAGTTGTGGATGGAATAGTGTCCCATCGTTGGTGCCAGTTGTGGACGGAATAGTGTCCCATCGTTGGTGCCAGTTGTGGATGGAATAGTGTCCCATCATTGGTGCCAGTTGTGGATATTTAGGTTTCGGCACCAACATTTTCATTTCGGTGCACCACTACTTCCTGTGCTTTTTTTCTGCCGCTGTCCACTCACTTATAGGTGGTGCATATCCCGGGTAGACATAATTCATAGCCTGCCCTGTGTCCCATGATGTACTCCAAGAAATGGATTTTACAGGTAAGTACAAAAATCCAATTATTGTGAATAAACATAAATGGAGCTGGTCAATTTCACAGTGCATGCTGAGCTACAAGAAAGCATAGCCGATATGGGGCTGTATGAGATAGCAGAGCGATGAAGATATGCCTCATCTGTAATGCATTCAGCATGTGTTTGAACAGTTCTGAATCTGTGATAGGGTCCCTTAAAGGTACCCATAGACAAGATATCACAGTCAATTAGTCAGGTAATCATTTTGTGATCTCACACCATGGTTTATCTAAAATATTGAAAATTAAAAGTACCTTCCCAGTGCGTCCCTCTGTTCTCCTCATCTCATCCAGGAATTGCATCTTCAGGACTACCCGAGGGTCCATTCTTGGTGGAAATGGAAGCCCTGTGATTATCACGCCACGGCCATTGCAATCTGCAAAATCCAAGCCCTCGCTAGCCTGGAATTGGATAGGGCGTTAGTAATACATGCAAAACTGTTTATGTTTGATAAGGTTCAATTGGTGGATAAGGAGCAGGTTATACACACCTTTCCCCGACACACAGCCAGGAAACTGGCCCCGGTGCTGTTGGGTGCTTGTATCTTTTCATAATACGCATCTATCATCTGGAAGACAAGGCAGCATGTGAAAAGGACAAAACATGAGAACATTTATAATGCAGGGTTTTTGTTATACGAGTGGCAGAGGTAGGAACTCCAGATAGATACAGTATAATAGACACTAATAAATCCACCTAAATAAACCTGATCACCCCCCACACAAGTCATATTGTCCCCTAATCACCACCACACCACTTACAGTGTCCCTGATCACCGCCACACCAGTCCCAGTGTCCCTGATCACCGCCACACCAGTCCCAGTGTCCCTGAACACCGCCACACCAGTCCTAGTATCCCGCTGACCACCACATCAGTCCCAGTGTCCCTGAACACCGCCACACCAGTTCTAGTATCCCGATGACTGCCACATCAGTCCCAGTGTCCCTGAACACCGCCACACCAGTCCCAGTGTCCCTGAACACCGCCACACCAGTCCTAGTATCCCGCTGACCACCACATCAGTCCCAGTGTCCCTGACCACCGCCACACCAGTCCCAGTGTCCCTGACTACCACCACACCAGACCCAGTGTCCCTGGCCACTGCCACACCAGTCCCAGTGTCCCTGACTACCACCACACCAGTCCCAGTGTCCCTGCCACACCAATCATATTGTCACCTAATCACTGCCACACCAGTGCCAGTGTCCCTGATCACCACCATACCAGTCATACTGTCCCCTAATCATTGCCACACCAGTTACAGTGCCACTTATCACTGCCACACCAGTTAGGGTCCATGAATGTGCACCTTTTTGGGCCTCTCTATATGGCTGGGCTGTGAAATTGTGTGCTACATAATGACAATCACCATTAGATCATAAGGGCACCTTCGTTCATGTTCTCCCAATGAACATACACCCTGAAAAGCGTAACGTGCCAGTCAGTCTCTCCCCTTCTATTGAAGCAATCTATACAGTATAAGGGGGGAATGGAGAAAGGCCTGGGGTAGTCAACCGAGCATCCCAAATTTCTTTTCATTTAGCAGAGCAATTTCTTTGTTGATATACTAATTTCTCCTTCGACAAGGTCTGATGTACATGAGATATCAGTTCCTTCAAAGAATTTTGGGAGAGTGAGGGGACAACCATTTCTGAGCAATTAACTTACAAGCCTGAAAAAGCACCTAAGCAATTGGAACGCAAGTATCCTCAGGTGATTCCGTCTCC